>NC_092711.1:329433199-329565699 GCF_047496885.1 Scyliorhinus torazame
AAGGGAGGGAGGAAGTTAAAACAATTCCAATGACCAGGTAATGTGCTGAGAAAATTATTTCAACTAACTTAATTGAGGCATACAAGATGATCAGAGGATTGGATAGGGTGGCCAGTGAGAGCCTTTTTCCTCGGATGGTGATGTCTAGCACGAGGGGGACATAGCTTTAAATTGAGGGGAGATAGATATACGACAGATGTCAGAGGTAGGTTCTTTACTCGGAGAGTAGTAAGGGTGTGGAATGCTCTGCCTGCAACAGTAGTGGACTCGCCAACACTCAGGGCATTCAAATGGTCATTGGATAGACATATGGACGATAAGGGAATAGTGTAGATGGGCTTTCGAGTGGTTTCACAGGTCGGCGCAACATCGAGGGCCGAAGGGCCTGTACTGCGCTGTAATGTTCTATGTTCTATGTTCTATGTAACGACTCTCCAGGTCCTGATCGACTTCACCCTAGAGTCTTAAAAGAAGTGATTGAGTCATACAGCACAGAAAGCCCTTTGGCGCATTGCGTCTATGCTGGTCAAAAACAACTACCAAACTATTCTAATCCCATTTCCCAGCACTGGGCCCCTAGCCGTGTCTGCCCTGGGATCGCAGGCGCACATCTAAATACTTAAATGTTCTGAGGGTCTCTGCCTCCACCCCCCTTTCAGGCAGCGAGTTCCAGACTCCCACCCCCCTCTGGGTGAAAGGGTTTTCCCTCACATCCCCCTCGAAACCTGCTGCCTCTCACCTTAAATCTCTGCCCCCTGGTCACTGATCCTCCACCAAGGGGAATAGTTTATTCCTGTCTACTCTGTCTATGTCCCTCATAATTTTATACATCTCAATCATGTCCCCCCTCAGTCTCCTCTGCTCCAAGGAAAACAACTCCAGTCTATCCAATCCCTCCTCATAACTAAAACTCTCCAGCCCAGGCAACATCCTGGTAAATCTCCTCTGCACCCTGTCCAGTGCTGTCACATCCCTCCTGTAATGTGGATTCCAGAACTGCTCACAATACTCTCGCTGTGGCCTAACCAACGCTTTATACAGTCCCAGCATAACCTCCCTGCTCTGAAACTCTACGGGCGTGATTCTCCGCTTCACTGGCAATGCACTCACGCCCATGGATTTCCCGACGGTGTGGGGGAGCCCACAATGGGAAACCTCATTGGCCGGCTGCCGGGAGGGATGATCCCGTTGCCAGGGGGAGTGCGCCTCCCCCAAAAATGGATGCATCTGGTCACCTCTTCGAAAAATTCAATCAAGTTGGTCAGACATGACCTCCCCGTAACAAAACTGTTCCTGATTAATCGCTGCCTCTCTAAACGCAGATTAATTCTGTCCCTCAGAATTGATTCCAATAGTTTCCCCACACTGAGGTCAGACTGACTGGCCCGTAGATTCCTGGTTTAACCCTTCCTCCCTTCTTGAATAACGGTACCACATTGACTATCCTCCAGTCCTCCAGAATCTAGGCTGTGAATCGCTATGATAGATTGGAGATAGTAGACACATTAGTTTTAATTTTTCAAAATTCTCTAGGTTCTAGAAAGGTCCCATCAGATTGTAAAATAGTGAATATGACTCCTCTATTCAAGAAAGGATGGAGATAGAAAGCAGGAAACTACAGGCCAATGGAATCTATTATTAAGAATGATATCGTGGGGCACTTAGAAAATCTGTGCAATCAGGCAGAGTCAACATGGTTTTGTGTAAGGGAAATTATATTTCACTATGAACACACCACCACCTGGAGTTTCCCCTCCAAGTCACTCACCCCCCTGACTTGGAAATATATCACCGTTCCTTCACTATTGCTGGGGCAACATCACGGAACTCCCTCCCTAACAGCACAGTGGGTATACCTACACCTCAAGAACTGCAACGATTCAAGAAGGCAGCTCACCACCATCTTCTCAAGGGAAATTTGGGAGGGGCAATAAATGCTGGTCTAACCAGTGATGCTCACATCCCGTAAATTAATTTTTCAAAAAGTACTATTCTTTGAGGAAGTAACAAGCAGGGTGGATAAAAGGGATGTTTTTTACTTAGATTTCCAGAAGGCATTTGACAAGGTGCTACATGAAATATTACTGCATAAAATAAGAGCTGATGGTGTAGTGGGTAACATATTAACGTGGATAGACGATTGGTGAGCTAACATGGAGCAGAGCATGTGTGTAAGTAGGTCATTTATGGGGCAGACAGGATGTGACGAGTGGAGTGTAACAGGATCAGTGCTGGGGCCTCAATATTTATAACTTACATCAATGACTAGTGTTACGGGCCAGGGTTTAGAGAACCCTAAAGTGTATCATGGAGTTTACCTGACCCACAACGTTTAATAGATTGTGGTATGAGGAGCACACGGCCCACTCTACAGGTGTGGGACAGCAGAAATGGAAAAGTATTTTTTAAAGCAAAACAATGTTTATTCTATGAACTCAAGTTAACCTTTTAAAAACATAGAGTGAACATCTTAGCAACCATTAATTCAAATACAACCCCCAAAGAATACAACACTAAGTAATCCTTTAAGCTTTCCTTTTAATATCCATAAGACTTAAAACACCTTTTGCCAGAAGCACATCAGGTTAAAGTCACTACTGTTATTAATTTTAAATCACCAGGATCGATTTACAGTCTTTAGATTACAGAGAGAGATTCATACACCTTCTGGCTGTGACTGCAGCTATCCAGCTCTGAAAACGAAACTAAAACACACCCTCTCTCACATGACACCTCCCCCCAAGAAAAAAAACATCAACTTAAAGATGGTTTCATTTTTCACCTTTTCACTATCCTTTAAGAAATTCACACAGTAAATATCCTTTTTGTTTAAAAAAACACACGCAAACAGGTACAATAATATAGTCCATTTCTTTTTTTTCTTCTTCCTCCAACTGAAATTGCTTTTGTTCATCACATTCGTGACAAAGCATCGGCTATCACGTCCTTCGTTGTCGTCCTGTAGAAGCACCGCACCTACGCCCACATCACTCGCATCAACAGCCACTTTGAATGGTTTGGGATAATATGGGATGACTAACACAGGAGCAGTGGTTAACACAGCCTTCAGGCCATCAAATGCCTGTTGACACTCCGCTGTCCACTGGAATTTGCTACGCTTCTTGTGCAAGTCCGTCAGTGGAGCGACCACACTGCTAACATCTGGTACAAATTCCCAGTAAAATCCACTCATACCAAGAAACCGCATTATTTCCCGTCGTGTCGAGGGTATCAGAAACTCCCCAATAACTTTTGTTTTCACATCCCGTGGGACCATTCGACCCTGTCCGATTGTGTGGCCAAGGAAAGTGACTTGGGCTTTTCCAAATTCACCTTTGGCTAGGTTTATCACCAAACCCGCCTCCTGAAGTCGATCGAATAACTCCATCAGATGTTTTAAATGTTCTTTCCACGTCTGGCTGAAAATTACCAGATCGTCGATGTACACCGCACAATTGGGTAATCCTGAAAAAAACTTTGTTAGTTAACCGTTGAAATGTGGCTGGGGCGTTTTTCATGCCAAATGGCATAACTTTGAATTGGTATATACCATCTGGAGTCACAAAAGCTGAAATCTCCTTCGCCCTTTCGGATAAAGGTACCTGCCAGTAACCTTTCAGTAAATCCAATTTGGAAATAAAAGCTGATTGTCCCACTTTCTCAATGCAATCCTCCAAACGTGGGATAGGACAAGTGTCTGTTCTTGTAACTGCATTAACCTTTCTATAGTCCACACACAACCGTTGGGTACCGTCTGGTTTTGGTACCATCACTATGGGTGAGCTCCATTGGCTGCAACCCACTTCAATTATGCCATTTTTAAGCATTCTCCCAATCTCTTTGTTAACCTGTGCCAATTTTACGGGTTAAGTCTGTATGGATGTTTGATTGGAACAGCATTTCCCACATCTACATCATGTATAGCCATTTTAGTACTCCCCAATTTATCTCCACAAACTTGCCCATGTGATATCAATAACTCTTTCAGGTCAGTTTGTTTTTCCTCTGGAAGGGAACTCAACAATTTATCCCAATTTTTAAGAACATCCTTGTTTTCCAATTTAATTTGAGGTATGTCAAATTCACAGTCATCTGGATTTGGTTCGTCACTGAGTCAGAATCATTAAAACCGCCTCCTTTCTCTCTCCCCCTTCAAAGTACCTTTTAAGCATATTCACATGACACACTCGGTGAGTTTTCTTTCTATTCGGCATTTTTAACCACATAATTCACCTCACTTAATTTCCATTCAATCTGATAAGGTCCACAAAACCTAGCTTTTAAAGGTTCACCTACCACTGGTAACAACACTAAAACTTTATCTCCAATGGCAAAACTATGAACTTTGGATTTCTTGTCCGCTACCCGTTTCATCACATTTTCTGAAACTTTTAAATGTTGTGTAGCCAATTCACCTGCTCTATTTAATCATTCCTTAAAATTTGACACGTAATCCAATAATGTAATTTCCGATTTCTCAATCACCAATTTTTCCTTAACCAATTTAAATGGTCCTCTTACCTCATGACCAAAAATTAGTTCAGAAGGACTAAAATTGGTTGACTCATTAGGTGCATCCCTTATTGCAAACAGTATGAATGGAATTCCTTTATCCCAATCCTCTGGATAATCTTGACAATAAGCCCTCAACATTGTCTTTAATGTCTGATGCCACCTTTCTAATGCTCCCTGCGATTCTGGATGGTACGCAGTTGATTTAAATTGTTTTATTCCTAAGCTATCCATACTTTCTTTGATTAACCTTGAGGTAAAATTTGATCCTTGATCTGATTGTATTTCTGTGAGTGGTCCATTTCTAGTAAAGAATTTAAGTAACTCCCCCACAATCTTTTTAGCTGTAATATTACGTACTGGAATGGCCTCTGGAAACCGAGTAGACACATCCATTATAGTCAAAAGATATTGATTCCCACTTTTCGTTTTAGGAAGCGGTCCTACGCAATCAATTAGGACCCTTATAAAAGGTTCCTCAACTGCTGGAATGGGTATTAAGGGTACTGGTTTTATCACTGCTTGAGGTTTCCTATCACTTGACATGTGTGACGTGATCGACAAAATTTAACTACATCTTTATGTAGTCCAGGCCAATAAAAATGTTTCTGGGTTTTAGCTTGAGTTTTCCTTATTCCCAAATGACCTCCCACTGGTACCTCATGTGCCACTCGCAACACCTCCTTTCCATACCCTCCCGGCAATACTACTTGATGAACGTCTGCCCACTTTTCATCCGCCTGCATATGTAAAGGTCTCCATTTTCTCATCAAGACATCACTTTTACGGTAATAACACTCTGGTATACACTCAGATTCCTCTTCCGTATATGCTTTCTGATACATCCGATTTATTTCTACATCTTTCTGTTGTAACTCCGCCAATTTTCCTGAACTAAAAATATTCGTCTCATCCTCCACCTGTTCTTGTTCTTTTCCAACCATCTGATCAAAAATCGTTTCTGATAATTGCACTTCAACTTCATCTTCGCTCTCTGATTTCTCCTCTTGTCTTAACCTGTGACTTTGCGACCTTGTTACTACACAATCCGGAAAAATCCCAGGATATTCGTCCTTCAACACTTCAGTTGTCTGATTTTCCACTGACTTATTCACCACAAGTAGGCATCACTCCCTTCTGCGATCCAGCTATATCATTACCCAAGATAAACTGTATTCCTGGACAAGATAGTTTCTCTATGACTCCTACTACCACTTCACCACTCTTCACTGGACTTTCCAACCTTACCTTATGTAATTTAACACTACTCCTCTCACCCTGAATTCCACATATTACCACATTTTCTGTCAACATTCTTCCCAAACTACATAACTCCTCATCTCTTACCATTAAAGATTGACTAGCTCCCGTATCTCTTAAAATTGTGACTTCTTTACCTGCTCCTCCTGATACACATGAGTAAACTTTACCCACACAAGTAAATTCTTTAAAGAGATCTGGCACCTTCTTATCAATCAACTCTTGATCAGGCTGTACAATCTTTTGCACCTCCTTCGCTTCCCTTGGGCTTTCCTTTACCCCTTTCACAAACCCCACTGTCTTATCCTGTTTTACCACATCAGCCTTCCCAGTGCTTTTCTTCAATCACCAACACTGTGACTTTACATGGCCTAGTTCATTACAGTTGAAACATTTGAAACTTTTCATTTCTTTTCCACCCTCCTGGATTTCTTTTTTAATCTGAGGTACACTCTCCTTATTATCTCCCATCAGATCACCTTTACCTTTACCACTTGAGTATTTCTCATGTCCTCAGTTTCTATCCCTCACAGGCTGAAACTGATGTTGGAAACCAAGCTTTGATTTTTGAACTAATTCATAATCATCTGCCATTTCTGCTGCTAATCTCGCAGTTTTAACCCTCTTCTTCCACATGAGTTCTCACTACATCAGGAATTGAACTTTTAAACTCCTTCAAAAGTATAATTTCTCTGAGAGCTTCATACGTTTGGTCTATTTTCAAAGCCCTTATCCACCTATCAAAATTACTCTGTTTGATCTTTTCAAACTCCATGTATGTTTGACCAAATTCTTTCCTTAAATTCTAAACCCTAGTCTGTAGGCTTCAGGCACTAGTTCATATGCACCTAAGATGGCTTTTTTCATCTCATACGTCCCAGAAACCTCCTCCGGTAGTGATACAAACACTTCACTAGCCCTACCTGCCAGCTTTGTTTGAATCAATAATATCCACATGTCCTGTGGCCATTTCATTTGTTTAGCTGCCTTCTCAAATGAAATGAAAAAACCTTCTACCTCCTTCTCATCAAACCTTGGCAATGCTTGGACATATTTAAATAGATCCCCACCAAGACTTTGACTTTGACGCTCTTTCCCACTATCCTCATCACTATCCACCAACTGTACGTTTCCCTTTATGTCTGCCAATTTTAACTGACTGTCATGTTTCATGGCCATTTTCTGAAGTTCAAACTCTTTCTCGTTATCTTTTTCCCTGATCTGTATCTCCCTTTCTCTATATTTTTGTTTTGCTTGGGCTATTCTTTCCGTTTTTCTTTCTTCTCTCTCTTTTTCCTCTCTCTCATTTTCACTTTCTCTTTCTTTTTCCTCTCTCTCTCTTTTGTATTCAAGCTGCTTTAATTCTTTCTCATGTTCCAATTGTTTAATTTGTAACTGAATTTTTGCCATTTCCAATGAGTCAAACAGTATCTCAGGCAACTTTAAATGCTTAGCCACCGCCATTATTACCTCAACGTTTCGCATTTTGACAGCTAATGTTAACTGCAATGTTTTTGCCAAATCTAACAGTCTGCTTTTAGTCTCTGTCCATAAGGTACTGCGTGTAACCGTCTCCACCCCCAAAAACTTCAGAGCCTCTGAAAGAGCCATTGTCCACAAAACACTCCCTACTTAAACTGAAATACCACACCTGAAAAGAACCACAATATTCACCCCTCACTGTCTTTACGTTCACTAAGTCAATCCAATAGATAAACTTTTATCCCGAATGAGCCCCCAATTTGTTATGGGCCAGGGTTTAGAGAACCCCAAAGTGGATCATGGAGTTTACCTGACCCACAACTTTTAATAGATTGTGGTATGGGGAGCACACGGCCCACTCTACAGGTGTGGTGCAACAGAAATGGAAAAGTATTTTTTAAAGCAAAACAATGTTTATTCTATGAACTCAAGTTAACCTTTTTAAAACATACAGTGAACATCTTAGCAACCATTAATTCAAATACAACCCCCAAAGAATACAACACTAAGTAATCCTTTAAGCTTTCCTTTTAACATGCATAAGACTTAAAACATCTTTTACCAGAAGCACATCAGGTTAAAGTCACGACTGTTATTAGGTTTAAATCACCAGGATCGATTTACAGTTTTTACAACACAGAGAGAGATTCATACACCTTCTGGCTGTCACTGCAGCTATCCAGCTCTGAAAACGAAACTAAAACACACCCTGCAGAAAACAGCCTAAAATGAAAGACAAAAGCTAACAGACAGCCCAGCTCCACTCACTCTCTGACATTACTGCGGTAATAAACACCCATTTCTTAAAGGTACTCTCACTGCAGATACCTATATACACACCCATTTATAAACACCCATTTCTTAAAGGTACTCTCACATGACACTTGGATGAAGGTTCGAATGTATGGTTGCTAAATTTGCTGATGACACTGTGATAACTTCGAGATTCAGTTCCTCCAGTTAACACCAGAAACAACCATTTATTCCAACAGTAAAAAACTATTTACAGAGTGCTTTAAAATGGTTTTTCCATTCTCAGCTGCAGGGTCAGCTCGGACAAGTCCCAACACGTCCCAGTGTATTCCCAGCTCACATCCCTGATTGGACTAGTGGTTTACATGACCCCTCTCTCAGAAAATGTCCCTTGAAGGGGCTAGCTTCTTAAAGGGGCCAGCTGCTACATCCCTCCCCTTTAAGTGCCTTTTTACGTATTGAAATAATTAAATTTCAGAATTGCCAAAACAGATCCTGTAAACTTTTACATTGAGTCTATCAATAATTCAGTCTGTTTGATGACTTCTTTCTTGTAGAGCAATGTAGCTCCAGTGACTGAGGTTCTTAGGCAGTTACTGTTGGCCTCATTCCACAAGGACTCACTCCTTGTACCAATGTTTCACCTTCCTCTGTTTCTGCTCTTGCCTGGGGGTAACACTCGGGCCTGTTACTCGCTGAACTGACAGCTCACTCCTTAGGCAACCCACACTGCTTCCTGCTGGTACAGAGGACCAGGTCGTAGCACTGCCTCTTGTAACGCCTCTCACCACACAAGTGGTCCACATGCTTCTTTTCAATCTTGTCCTGTACTTTCACCTCATTGGGCAAGGCCCTGTTCAGGCCACAACAACCACTGGAACCCAATTTTCCTGTTCACGAAATTCTTCCCAAACATTGGAGCCACGATCTCGAATGGAGGCAGAGACACTAAACTCTTTTAAAAATTACCTGGATCTGTACCTTAAGTGAACAAAGAACAAAGAAAAGTACAGCACAGGAACAGGCCCTTCGGCCCTCCAAGCCCGTGCCGACCATGCTGCCCAACTAAACTACAATCTTCTACACTTCCTGGGTCCGGATCCCTCTATTCCCATCCTATTCATATATTTGTCAAGATGCCCCTGAAATGTCCCTATCGTCCCTGCTTCCACTACCTCCTCCGGTAGCGAGTTCCAGGCACACACTACCCTCTGCGTAAAAAACTTGCCTCGTACATCTACTCTAAACCTTGCCCCTCTCACCTTAAACCTGTGCCCCCTAGTAATTGACCCCTCTACCTTGGGGAAAAGCCTCTGACTACCCACTCTGTCTATGCCCCTCATAATTTTGTCGACCAAGTGCCCAAGTGCTGTAAGACACAGGGCTATGGACTGGGTGCCAGAAGGTGCAGTTGGAAAGTGCACCTGGGTGTCTTTGGGACAGCATGGACAAGGTGGCCTGCATGGCCTCCCTTTGTGCTGTATCATTTCTATGGTTCTATGGAATGCCCTTGCACAGGGGCTGGTTTAGCACAGGGCTAAATCGCTGGCTTTGAAAGCAGACCAAGGCAGGCCAGCAGCACGGTTCAATTCCCGTAACAGCCTCCCCGAAAAGGCGCCGGAATGTGGCGACTAGGGGCTTTTCACAGTAACTTCATTTGAAGCCTACTTGTGACAATAAGCGATTTTCATTTAATTTAATCGAATTGTGGTTCCTCTTCCGGTTCCTCTGGCTTGTCTCCACCCTCCCCGCGATGTTTGGGAACATCAGGCTTAACCTGGTCCTCAACCAACGACCCATCAGCAGTTCAGCTGGAGAGACTCCAGGAGTTGTAAGCGGGCTCATCCTATATGACAGCAAGACCTGTGCCCGCCCTGGTGTTTAAAGATTTGGGTGGATGCTTCTTCAGGTCGCCCTCCCGGCCAGTCCATTGGGTGAAAGAAGGTACAGTGCCAGTCTGAGATGTTTAATCCCATGAAGTGTCACAGACCTGTGAAACATGGCACCATTGGAAACCGTTCCAGTCTCAGAAACGAGGACCTCTGTTCGCCCGCGGATTGGAAAACTCTGGCACAGCTTCTGAGCTGTGACGTACGCAGTTGTGGGTCTCATCACAAACACCGCCATCCACTTAGATTGGGCGCCCACGCACAACAAAAACATTGTGCCCATAAATGGTCCCACATAGTTTACGTGGACTCAAACCCATGGTCAGCTGGCCATTCCCATGGATGTAACTTCTGCTGAAATTGAAACTGATCACAGTGTTTTTCCGCTCTTTCAATTGCAGCATTGATACCAGACAACCACACTTAGCTTCTCACCAATATCTTCATTTTAAACTAGCCCGGATGGGCACCATGTAACTCTTCCAGTAATAATTCTCTTCCTGGCCTGGGGGCGATCACTATCAATCCCCACAGGGTGCTCCCATCCTCTTTGCCAATTTAATAACTTCAACAATTGGCTGCTCCAGTTAATTCATAAGATTTATGTCAACGATGAACAACTATTTGCAGCGAGCTTTAAGTTGGTCTTCCCACACTCAGCTCTGGGTCCAACCGTCAACACATCCCGGTGAATTCTGAACTCCTGTCCCTGGTTGGAATAGCAGGCCTCCTCCCTCAGAGAACATCCCTGAAAGGGGCTCGCTACTACAAACACAAACATAGGGAGAGTAAGTTGTGAGGAGGGCCTAAGGTACCTGAAAAGGTAATTAGCTGATACAAGTGACGGGGGAAACGTTTGGCAGATGGAGTACAATGTGGGAAAATGTGAACTTGCCCACTTTGGCACGAGGAGTGGAGAAGCAGGATATTCTTTAAGTGGAGAGAGGTTGCAGGAAGACGAAGGGAAGCTACAATGTAGACTCACCCTGGCAGAGGGCAGCAGACCCGAGTACCATAGAGGTCCTGTCACTTTGCTAGTGCAGCATCTGCTGGGTCAGGCTGTTGGGCTGTTCAGAGAATCTGCATGGCCTTTTGAACACTGAGACCCACAGCCATGGTCACTGCATTCTGGAACAGCCTGGAAACAAGCTGCTAATTCATTGCCTCAAGAGCATCCAGAGCATTTCCAGGAGGGGGAGAGAACGAGGGAGCCGGAGTGCAGCTTGGGATTCAGGTAGGTGCTTAAACTTACCCCCAGGTTCCAACGGCCTTCATTTCCGGGAGCGGGAGAGAGAGAGGGAGCCGGAGTGCAGCTTGGGAATCAGGTAGGTGCTTAAGTGTTTTATTTTGACCTGTATATAAGTTGGGCGGTTGCTAAACCCGAGACACTACACTTATAGTTTAAACCACCCTTCCACCTCCTCTAACCTAAGGGGGTGAGTTAAAATCAGGTAAGCTTTTTCTTTTCTTTTATCCGCAAGTTATAGCTTCAGATTCTCGGCGGGAGCAGTGGCCAGGGGTCTGTCGGGAAGGTAAGTTTCCTATTTAAAAACTTACCTTGCAGGAGAAGCGGCCTTCAGATTGGTAAGTAAAATCCTTATGCCTTTCACTTATTCATTATTTGATATTATATTTGTAAGCAGTTAAGGTAAAGTGTAAAAATGGCAGGAGATCCCAGACCCGTGTTATGCTCCTCGTGCTCAATGTGGGAATTCAGGGATTCGGCCGATTCCCCTGACTCCTTCATGTGCGGGAAGTGTGTCCAGCTGCAGCTCCTGTTAGACTGCATGACGGCTCTGGCGCTGCGGATGGACTCACTTTGGAGCATCCGCGATGCTGAGGAGGTCGTGGATAGCACGTTCAGTGAGTTGGTCACACCGCAGATTAGGATTGGTGAGGGAGACAGGGAATGGGTGACCAAAAGGCAGAGAAAGAGCAGGAAGGCAGTGCAGGTGTCCCCTGCAGTCATCTCCTTCCAAAACAGGTATACCGTTTTGGATACTGTTGGGGGAGATGACTCACCAGGGGAAGGCAGTAGTAGCCAGGCTCATGGCACTGTGGCTGGCTCTGCTGCACAGAAGGGCGGGAAAAAGACTGGCAGGGCTATAGTCAGAGGGGATTCAATCGTAAGGGGAGTAGACAGGCGTTTCTGTGGTCGAAAAAGAAACTCCCGAATGGTATGTTGCCTCCCGGGTGCACGGTCAGGGATGTCTCAGATCAGCTGCAGGACATACTGAAGGGGGAGGGTGAACAGCCAGTTGTCGCGGTGCATATAGGCACCAACGATATAGGTAAAAAATGGGATGAGGTCCTACAACAGAATTTAGGGAGTTAGGAGATAAGTTAAAAAGTAGGACCTCAAAGGTAGTAATCTCAGGATTGCTACCAGTGCCACGAGACAGTCAGAGTAGAAATTCAAGAATAGTCAGAATGAATACGTGGCTTGAGAGATGGTGCAGGAGGGAGGGGTTCAGATTTTGGGGACATTGGAACCGGTTCTGGGGGCAGTGGGATGATTACAAATCGGATGGTCTACACCTGGGCAGGACAGGAACCAATGTCCTAGGGAGTGCTTTTGCTAACACTGTTGGGGAGGTTTTAAACTAATGTGGCAGGGGGGTGGGAAACAGAATAGGAAGTTAGAGGTCAGTAAAGAGGCAGCAACTAAAGCCAGTAAGGTACTCGATAATAAACTCAATGTGACTAAGGGGAAGAGTAGACAGGGAAGAGATGATGAACGCAAAGGGGCAGATGGTCTGAAGTGCATTTGTTTCAATGCGAGAAGTGTAGCAGGTAAGGCAGATGAACTTAGGGCTTGGATTAGTACCTGGGAATATGATGTTATTGGTATTACTGGGACTTGGTTGAGGTAAGGGCAAGACTGGCAACTAGATATCCCAGGGTATAGATGCTTCAGGAGGGATAGAGAGGGAGGTAAAAGGGGTGGAGGAGTTGCATTATTGGTCAGAGATGATATCACAGCTGTGATTAAGGAGGGCACGATGGAGGATTCGAGCACTGAGGCAATATGGGTAGAGCTAAGAAATAGGAAGGGTGCACTAACATTGTTGGGACTTTACTACAGGTCTCCCAAAAGCGAGCGTGACGTAGAGGTACAAATATGTAGACAGACTATAGAAAAATGTAGGAGCAATAGGGTGGTCGTGATGGGAGATTTTAACTTCCCCAGCATTGAATGGGACTCATGTAGTTGGAGGTGTAGATGGAGCAGAATTTGTAAGGAGCATCCAGGAGAGTTTTTTAGGGCAGTATGTAAATAGTCCAACTCGGGAAGGGGCCATATTGGACCTGGTATTGGGGAATGATCCCGGCCAGGTGGTTGAAGTTTCAGTCGGTGATTACTTTGGGAATAGCGATCACAATTCCGTAAGTTTTAGAATACTCATGGACAAAGACGAGAGTGGTCCTAAAGAAAGAGTGCCAAATTGGGGAAAGGCCAAGTATAACAAAATTCGGCAGGAGCTAGGGAATGTGGATTGGGAGCAGCTGTTTAAGGGTAAATCCACATTTGAAATGTGAGAGTCTTTTAAGGAAAGTTTGATTAGAGTGCAGGACAGACATGTCCCTGTGAAAATGAGGGATAGAAATGGCAAAATTAGGGAACCATGGATGACGGGTGGAATTGTGAGACTAGCTAAGATGAAAAAGGAAGCATACATAAGATCTAGGCGACTTAAAACTGATGAAGCTTTGGAGGAATATTGGGAAAGTAGGACAAATCTCAAACGCGCAATAAAGAGGGCTAAAAGGGGTCATGAAATATCTTTGGCTAACAGGGTTAAGGAAAATCCCAAAGTCTTTTATTCGTATATAAGGAGCAAGAGGGTAACTAGAGAAAGGATTGACCCACTTAAAGGCAAAAGAAGGAATTTATGTGGGGAGTCAGAGGAAATGGGAGAGATTCTTAATGAGTACTTTGCATCGGTATTCACCAAGGAGAGGGACATGACGGATGTTGAGGATAGGGATGGATGTTTAAATACTCTAGGCCAAGTTGGCATAAGGAAGGGGGAAGTTTTGGGTATTCTAAAAGGAATTAAGGTGGACAAGTCCCCAGGTCTGGATGGGATTTATCCCAGGTTACTGAGGGAAGCGAGGGATGAAATAGCTGGGGCTTTAACAGATATCTTTGCAGCATCCTTGAGCACGGGTGAGGTCCCGGAGGACTGGAGAATTGCTAATGTTGTCCCTTTGTTTAAGAAGGGTAGCAGGGATAATCCAGGGAATTATAGACCTGTGAGCTTGACGTCAGTGGTAGGCAATTTGTTGGAGAAGATACTGAGGGATAGGATCTCTTCACATTTGGAAGAAAATAGACTTATCAGTGATAGGCAGCATGGTTTTGTGCAGGGAAGGTCATGTCTTACAAACCTAATAGAATTCGTTGAGGAAGTAACAAAGTTAATTGATGAGGGAAGGGCTGTAGATGTCATATACATGGACTTCAGTAAGGCGTTTGATAAAGTTTCCCCTGGCAGGTTGATGGAAAAAGTGAAGTCGTATGGGGTTCAGGGTGTACTAGCTAGATGGATAAAGAACTGGCTGGGCAACAGGGGACAGAGAGTAGTGGTGGAAGGGAGTGTCTCAAAATGGAGAAAGGTGACTAGTGGTGTTCCACAGGGATCCGTGCTCGGACCACTGTTGTTTGTGATATACATAAATGATCTGGACGAAGGTATAGGTGGTCTGATTAGCAAGTTTGCAGATGATACTAAGATTGGTGGAGTTGCAGATAGCGAGAGGGACTGTCAGAGAATACAGCAAAATATAGATAGATTGGAGAATTGGGCAGAGAAATGGCAGATGGAGTTCAATCCAGGCAAATGTGAGGTGATGCATTTTGGAAGATCCAATTCAAGAGCGGACTATATGGTCAATGGAACAGTCCTGGGGAAAATTGATGTACAGAGAGATCTGGGAGTTCAGGTCCATTGTACCCCTGAAGGTGGCAACGCAGGTCGATAGAGTGGTCAAGAAGGCTTACAGCATGCTTGCCTTCATCGGACGGGGTATTGAGTACTAGAGTCAGCAGGTCATGTTACAGTTATATAGGACTTTGGTTAGGCCACATTTGGAATACTGCGTGCAGTTCTGGTCGCCACATTACCAGAAGGATGTGGATGCTTTAGAGAGGGTGCAGAGGAGGTTCACCAGAAGGTTGCCTGGTATGGAGGGTGCTAGCTATGAAGAAAGGTAGAGTAGGTTAGGATTGTTTTCGTTAGAAAGACGGAAGTTGAGGGGGGACCTGATTGAGGTCTACAAAATTATGAGAGGTATGGACAGGGTGGATAGCAACAAGCTTTTTCCAAGAGTGAGGGGGGCAATTACAAGGGGTCACGATTTCAAGGTGGGAGGGGGAAAGTTTAAGGGAGATGTGCGTGGAAAATCTTTTACGCAGAGGGTGGGGGTGCCTGGAACGCTTTGCCAGCGGAGGTGGTAGAGGCGGGCACGATAGCGTCAGTTAAGATGCACCTGGACAGATATATGAACGGGCGGGGAACAGAGGGAAGTAGATCCTTGGAAAATAGGCGACAGGTTTAGATAAAGGATCTGGATCGGCGCAGGCTGGGAGGGCCGAAGGGCCTGTTCCTGTGCTGTAATTTTCTTTGTTCTTTGTTCTTGTTAGTATTTGGGCAGAATGTAAGACTGCCCCATTGAATAGGTTTGTAGGTGAGGGGCTTACTAAATGCAACAGGAAGCATGTCGCCCCCTGCCTCATCCCAGTTAGACCATTGGTGGAGTGGCATCACATGACCTTCATGTCCTGCACCTGAGGCCCTTAAGTGACAAATTAACAGTATCGGTGACTTGTCTCCAGAACTTGCCGCACCCCTAGCCAAGCTGTTCCAGTACAGCGACAACACTGGCATCTACCCGGCAATGTGGAAAATTGCCCAGGTGTGTCCTGTCCACAAGAAACAGGACAAATTCAACACAGCCAATTACCACCCTATCAGTCTACTCTCCACCATCAGCACAGTGATGGAAAGGGTTATGAACAGAGCTATCAAGCTGCACTTACTCCGCAATAACCTGCTCACGGACGCTCAGTTTGGGTTCCGCCAGAACACAGAACACAGAACATAGAACATTACAGCGCAGTACAGGCCCTTCGGCCCTCGATGTTGCGCCGACCTGTGAACCCACTCTAAAGCCCATCTACACTATTCCCTTATCGTCCATATGTCTATCCAATGACCATTTGAATGCCCTTAGTGTTGGCGAGTCCACTACTGTTGCAGGCAGGGCATTCCACACCCTTGCTACTCTCTGAGTAAAGAACCTACCTCTGACATCTGTCCTATATCTATCTCCCCTCAATTTAAAGCTATGTCCCCTCATGCTAGACATCACCATCCGAGGAAAAAGGCTCTCACTGTCCACCCTACCCAATCCTCTGATCATCTTGTATGCCTCAATTAAGTCACCTCTTAACCTTCTTCTCTCTAACGAAAACAGTCTCAAGTTCCTCAGCCTTTCCTCATAAGATCTTCCCTCCATACCAGGCAACATTCTGGTAAATCTCCTCTAGACCCTTTGCAATGCTTCCACATCCTTCCTATAATGCGGCGACCAGAATTGCACGCAATGCTCCAAATGCGGCCGCACCAGAGTTTTGTACAGCTGCAACATGACCTCATGGCTCGGAAACTCAATCCCTCTACCAATAAAAGCTAACACACCGTACGCCTTCTTAACAACCCCCTCAACCTGGGTGGCAACTTTCAGGGATCTACGTACATGGACACCGAGATCTCTCTGCTCATCCACACTGGCAAGAATCTTACCATTAGCCCAGTACTCTGTCTTCCTGTTATTCCTTCCAAAATGAATAACCTCACACTTCTCTGCATTAAACTCCATTTGCCACCTCTCAGCCCAGCGCTGCAGTTTATCTATGTCCCTCTGCAACTTGTAACATCCTTCCGCACTGTCCATAACTCCACCGACTTTAGTGTCATCTGCAAATTTACTCACCCATCCTTCTACGCCCTCCTCCAGGTCATTTATAAAAATGACAAACAGCAGTGGCCCCAAAACAGATCCTTGTGGTACACCACTAGTAACTGGACTCCAGTCTGAACATTTCCCATCAACCACCACCCTTTGTATTCTTCCAGCTAGCCAATTTCTGATCCAAACTGCTAAATCACCCTGAATCCCATGCCTCTGTATTTTCTGCAGTAGCCTACCGTGGGGAACCTTATCAAACGCTTTACTGAAATCCATATACACCACATCAACTGCTTTACCCTCATTCACCTGTTTGGTCACCTTCTCAAAGAACTCAATAAGGTTTGTGAGGCACGACCTATCCTTCACAAAACCGTGTTGACTATCTCTAATCAAATTATTCCTTTCCGGATGATTATACATCCTATCTCTTATAAACCTTTCCAAGATTTTGCCCACAACAGAAGTAAGGCTCACTGGTCTATAGTTACCGGGGTTGTCTCTACTCCCCTTCTTGAACAAGGGGACAACATTTGCTATCCTCCAGTCTTCTGGCGCTATTCCTGTAGACAAAGATGACTTAAAGATCAAAGCCAAAGGCTCAGCAATCTCCTCCCTAGCTTCTCAGAGAATCCTAGGATAAATCCTATCTGGCCCATGGGCAATCTATTTTCTATCTATTTTCACACTTTCCAGAATTGCTAACACCTCCTCCTTATGAACCTCAAGCCCTTCTAGTAGCCTGAATCTCCGTATTCTCCTCGACAACATTGTCTTTTTCCTGTGTGAATACTGACGAAAAATATGCATTTAGCACCTCTCCTATCTCCTCGGACTCCACGCACAACTTCCCACTACTGTCCTTGACTGGCCCTACTCTTACCCTAGTCATTCTTTTATTCATGACATATCTATAGAAAGCTTTAGGGTTATCCTTGACCCTGTCTGCCAAAGACTTCTCATGTCCCCTCCTGGCTCTTCTTAGCTCTCTCTTTAGGTTCTTCCTAGCTAACTTGCAATTCTCGAACGCCCTAACTGAATCTTCACATCTCATCTTTACATAAGCCTCCTTCTTCCTCTTGACAAGTGATTCGACTAGTTTAGTAAACCACGGTTCCCTTGCTCGACCACTTCCTCCCTGCCTGACAGATACATACTTATCAAGGACACGCAGTCGCTGTTCCTTGAACAAGCTCCACATTTCCATTGTGCCCATCCCCTGTAGTTTCCCTTCCCATCCGATGCATCCTAAGTCTTGCCTCATCGCATCGTAATTGCCTTTCCCCCAGATATAACTCTAGCCCTGCGCTATATACCTATCCCTTTCCATCGTTAAGTAAACGTAATCGAATTGTGGTCACTATCACCAAAGTGCTCACCTACCTCCAAATCTAACACCTGTCCTGGTTCATTACCCAGTACCAAATCCAATATGGCCTCGCCTCTCGTTGGCCTATCTACATACTTTGTCAGGAAACCCTCCTGCACACATTGGACAAAAACGGTCCCATCTAAAGTACTCGAAGTATAGCTTTTCCAGTCAATATTTGGAAAGTTCAAGTCCCCCATAACAACTACCCTGTTGCTTTCGCTCCGATCCAGAATCATCTTTGCAATCCTTTCCTCTACATCTCTGGAACTTTTCGGAGGCCTATAGAAAACCCCTAACAGGGTGACCTCTCCTTCCCTGTTTCTAACCTCAGCCCATACTGCCTCAGTAGACGAGTCCTCAACAAACAGGGATGGTGCAGGCGGGAGGGATTCAGATTTTTGGATAACTGGGGCTCTTTCTGGGGAAGGTGGGACCGCTACAGACAGGATGGTCTACATCTGAACCTGAGGGGCACAAATATCCTGGGGGGGAGATTTGTTAGTGCTCTTTGGGGGGGTTTAAACTAATGCAGCAGGGGCATGGGAACCTGGATTGTAGTTTTAGGGTAAGGGAGAATGAGAGTATAGAGGTCAGGAGCACAGATTTGACGTCGCAGGAGGGGGCCAGTGTTCAGGTAGGTGGTTTGAAGTGTGTCTACTTCAATGCCAGGAGTATACGAAACAAGGTAGGGGAACTGGCAGCATGGGTTGGTACCTGGGACTTCGATGTTGTGGCCATTTCGGAGACATGGATAGAGCAGGGACAGGAATGGATGTTGCAGGTTCCGAGGTTTAGGTGTTTTAGTAAGCTCAGAGAAGGAGGCAAAAGAGGGGGAGGTGTGGCGCTGCTAGTCAAGAGCAGTATTACGGTGGCGGAGAGGATGCTAGATGGGGACTCTTCTTCCGAGGTAGTATGGGCTGAAGTTAGAAACAGGAAAGGAGAGGTCACCCTGTTGGGAGTTTTTTATAGGCCTCCTAATAGTTCTAGGGATGTAGAGGAAAGGATGGCGAAGATGATTCTGGGTATGAGCGAAAGTAACAGGGTAGTTATTATGGGAGACTTTAACTTTCCAAATATTGACTGGAAAAGATGTAGTTCGAGTACAATAGATGGGTCGTTTTTTGTACAGTGTGTGCAGGAGGGTTTCCTGAAACAATATGTTGACAGGCCAACAAGAGGCGAGGCCACGTTGGATTTGGTTTTGGGTAATGAACCAGGCCAGGTGTTGGATTTGGAGGTAGGAGAGCACTTTGGGGACAGTGACCACAATTCGGTGACGTTTACGTTAATGATGGAAAGGGATAAGTATACACCGCAGGGCAAGAGTTATAGCTGGGGGAAGGGCAATTATGATGCCATTAGACGTGACTTGGGGGGGATAAGGTGGAGAGGTAGGCTGCAAGTGTTGGGCACACTGGATAAGTGGGGCTTGTTCAAGGATCAGCTACTGCGTGTTCTTGATAAGTATGTACCGGTCAGACAGGGAGGAAGGCGTCGAGCGAGGGAACCGTGGTTTACCAAGGAAGTGGAATCTCTTGTTAAGAGGAAGAAGGAGGCCTATGTGAAGATGAAGTGTGAAGTTTCGGTTGGGGCGATGGATAGTTACAAGGTAGCGAGGAAGGATCTAAAGAGAGAGCTAAGACGAGCAAGGAGGGGACATGAGAAGTATTTGGCAGGAAGGATCAAGGAAAACCCAAAAGCTTTCTATAGGTATGTCAGGAATAAGCGAATGAATAGGGAAAGAGTAGGACCAGTCAAGGACAGGGATGGGAAATTGTGTGTGGAGTCTGAAGAGATAGGCGAGATACTAAATGAATATTTTTCGTCAGTATTCACTCAGGAAAAAGATAATGTTGTGGAGGAGAATGCTGAGCCCCAGGCTAATAGAATAGATGGCATTGGGGTACGTAGGGAAGAGGTGTTGGTAATTCTGGACAGGCTGAAAATAGATAAGTCCCCGGGACCTGATGGGATTTATCCTAGGATTCTCTGGGAGGCCAGGGAAGAGATTGCTGGACCTTTGGCTTTGATTTTTATGTCATCATTGGCTACAGGAATAGTGCCAGAGGACTGGAGGACAGCAAATGTGGTCCCTTTGTTCAAAAAGGGGAGCAGAGACAACCCCGGCAACTATAGACCGGTGAGCCTCACGTCTGTAGTGAGTAAAGTCTTGGAGGGGATTATAAGAGACAAGATTTATAATCATCTAGATAGGAATAATATGATCAGGGATAGTCAGCATGGCTTTGTGAAGGGTAGGTCATGCCTCACAAACCTTATTGAGTTCTTTGAGAAGGTGACTGAACAGGTAGACGAGGGTAGAGCAGTTGATGTGGTGTATATGGATTTCAGCAAAGCGTTTGATAAGGTTCCCCACGGTAGGCTATTGCAAAAAATATGGAGGCTGGGGATTGAGGGTGATTTAGAGATGTGGATCAGAAATTGGCTAGCTGAAAGAAGACAGAGGGTGGTGGTTGATGGGAAATGTTCAGAATGGAGTACAGTCACAAGTGGAGTACCACAAGGATCTGTTCTGGGGCCGCTGCTGTTTGTCGTTTTTATCAATGACCTAGAGGAAGGCGCAGAAGGGTGGGTGAGTAAATTTGCAGACGATACTAAAGTCGGTGGTGTTGTCGATAGCGTGGAAGGATGTTGCAGGTTACAGAGGGATATAGATAAGCTGCAGAGCTGGGCTGAGAGGTGGCAAATGGAGTTTAATGTAGAGAAGTGTGAGGTGATTCACTTTGGAAGGAATAACAGGAATGCGGAATATTTGGCTAATGGTAAAGTTCTTGAAAGTGTGGATGAGCAGAGGGATCTAGGTGTCCATGTACATAGATCCCTGAAAGATGCCACCCAGGTTGATAGGGTTGTGAAGAAGGCCTATGGAGTGTTGGCCTTTATTGGTAGAGGGATTGAGTTCCGGTGTCGGGAGGTCATGTTGCAGCTGTACAGAACTCTGGTACGGCCGCATTTGGAGTATTGCGTACAGTTCTGGTCACCGCATTATAGGAAGGACGTGGAGGCTTTGGAGCGGGTGCAGAGGAGATTTACCAGGATGTTGCCTGGCATGGAGGGAAAATCTTATGAGGAAAGGCTGATGGACTTGAGGTTGTTTTCGTTGGAGAGAAGAAGGTTAAGGGGACACTTAATAGAGGCATACAAAATGATCAGGGGGTTGGATAGGGTGGACAGTGAGAGCCTTCTCCCGCGGATGGATATGGCTGGCACGAGGGGACATAACTTTAAACTGAGGGGTAATAGATATAGGACAGAGGTCAGAGGTAGGTTCTTTACGCAAAGAGTAGTGAGGCCGTGGAATGCCCTACCTGCTGCAGTAGTGAACTCGCCAACATTGAGGGCATTTAAAAGTTTATTGGATAAACATATGGATGATAATGGCATAGTGTAGGTTAGATGGCTTTTGTTTCGGTGCAACATCGTGGGCCGAAGGGCCTGTACTGCGCTGTATTGTTCTATGTTCTATGTTCTAAACGTCCTTTCTGCCACCGTAATATTGTCCTTGACTAACAATGCCACCCCTCCCCCTCTTTTACCACCTTCCCTGAGCTTACTGCAATATCTAAACCCCGGCACCTGCAACAACCATTCCTGTCCCTGCTCTATCCATGTCTCCGAAATGGCCACAACATCGAAGTCCCAGGTACCAACCCATGCCGCAAGTTCACCCACCTTATTCCGGATGCTCCTGGCATTGAAGAAGACACACTTTAAACCACCTTCCTGCCTGCCGATACACTCCTGCAACTTTGAAACCTTACTCATGACCTCACTACTCTCAACCTCCTGTATATTGGAGCTACAATTAAGGTTCCCAACCCCCTGCTGAACTAGTTTAAACCCTCCCGAAAAGCATTAGCAAATTTCCCCCCCATGATATTGGTGCCCCTCTGGTCCAGGTGTAGGCCATCCCATTTGTAGAGGTCCCACCGACCCCAGAATGAGCCCCAATTATCCAGAAATCTGAAACCCTCCCCCCTGCACCATCGCTGTAGCCACGTGTTCAACTCCTCTCTCTTCCTATTCCTCGTCTCGCTATCACGTGGCACGGGTAACAACCCAGAGATAATAACTCTGTTTGTCCTAGATCTAAGTTTGCACCCTAGCTCCCTGAATTCATGCCTTACATCCCTATCCCTTTTCCTACCTATGTCGTTGGTACCTATGTGGACCACGACTTGAGGCTGCTCCCCCTCTCCCTTAAGGATCCCGAAAACACGATCCGAGACATCACGCACCCTGGCACCTGGGAGGCAACACACCAACCGCGAGTCTCTCTCATTCCCACAGAATCTCCAATCTATCCCCCTAACTATGGAGTCGCCAATGACTAATACTCTATTCCTCTCCCCCCTTCCCTTCTGAGCAACAGGGACAGACTCTGTGCCAGAGACCTGTACCCCATGGCTTACCCCTGGTAAGTCCCCCCCCAACAGTATCCAAAGCGGTATACTTGTTACTAAGGGGAACGACCACAGGGGATCCCTGTACTGACTGCTTCCTCCCAGCCCCTCTCACCGTCACCCATCTATCTTTATTCTTCGGAGTAGCTACATCCCTGAAGCTTCTATCTATGACCACCTCTGCCTCCCGAATGATCCGAAGTTCCTCCAGCTCCAGTTCCCTAACGCGGTTTCTGAGGAGCTGGAGATGGGTGCACTTCCCACAGGTGAAATCAACAGGGACACAGGCGGCGTCCCTCACCTCAAACATTCTGCAGGAGGAACATTGCACTACCTTCCCTGCCATCCCCTCTAGATAAAACAAGAAAAAAAAAGGAAAAGCTTACCTGATAGTCACTCACCCCCTTAGGTTAGAGGAGGTGGAAGGGTGGGGGACACGACAAGTGTAGTGTCTCGGGTTTAGCAACCGCCCAACTTATATACAGGTACTAACAAATCTTCCCATAAATCCCCACGGCCGACTTCCTGCAGCTCTGAAGGTAAGTTTTCAACGACGTAAACTTACCTTCCCGACAGACTCCTGGCCATTGCTCCCACCCAAAATCTGAAGGCCGCTTCTCCTGCAAGGTGAGCTTTAAAGGTTAAACTTACCCTCCCGACAGACCCCTGGCTGATGTGTTGGGTGTTCGGGATCACATACAGATCACCAACACTTGAAATAGTGCAACACTATTTGATTGAATCATTAACTGTTTAAACATACTTAGACTGTGGGTTAACACGATACGAGCTTTAACTAAAGACCTCTGCCTTGTCCTAACCAGTCGATGCACTCAGCACATGGTGAATGTCTGTGTTGCAGGCTGTGAGCTCTGTCCTACTAGCTAGCTGCAACTCGAATGAGTGGGAACTCTGATGCCCCCTGTCTTTATAGTGCGTGTGCTCTCACTGGTGATTGGCTGCGGTGTTGTGTGTGTTGATTGGTCCCACTGTGTGTCCATCAGCGTGTGTCTGCACCATGATATACTAGTGTATATTATGACATCCCCCTTTTATAAAAAATGTACCTGTGTGACAATAAATAGAGTATGGTGAATGTTCCTGACTATGTGTGTGCGAAAAATTTACAGGACTATGTACATAAAACTAAGCTATTTACATGGGAAGGTGCCTGGTGCAGAAAAACAGTATGTCACAAGAATAAGGAGATGAACACTATGTACAAACCACTTGAACGATTAAACGGAAGAACAGAACAAATCAGAAAGTCCATAAGTCCACAAAGTTCACAAATTAAGTCTCTGAGGTGGGCGACGAATTCTGGTTGACCGTCAGGGTGGCACACCACTCATCGTCTGGATCGATGCTGTATACCGACAGCGGCTGGTGTCTTTGCTTCGGGGACAGCCTGTTTGTCGTTACGACACCGACTCGAAAAAGCGCCTTCGGGTCCTCGGTGTCACTGCTGTGTGGGAGGTCCGAATCGGACTCGGTGACCGTGGGTTGAATTGCCCGGACATTCCTGCGAGGCTGGCTGAAGCGATGGGAGTTGGCAGGCTGAGCTGGTCGATAGCAGGCAGCATATTGGTCAAGCCTTCCACATCGTTGGCATTGTCGAGATTTTGCGGGGCATTGCCGCTTTAAATGGGCGGAGCCACAGTTGCCGCACGTCGTGACGTCAGCACGTTCGCTGAGCCACCGCGCAAGCGCGATGCGGCCGTGCGTGGTGCGCGCCTGCGCATTACGTTCCTCAACGTCGCCGTCCCCTCGTTTGGTGCGTACAAGCGCGGGAGTCCGCGAAAAGCGCGCGAAATGGCCGCCCTCATCCAGGCTGAGGCCCTGAAGGTGCTCAATCACTTGGACCTGTTCCGCCTCGTGGGGACCTTGCCGCGCCGTTTCAGCCGCTTGTATATGGGAATACCGACTCGTGGCGTTTTCATGGAGGACACAGGTCTCGATGGCGGTCGCTAGGGTGAGTTGCTTTACTTTGAGGAGCTGCTGACGTAGGGGGTCCGACTGAACACCGAAAACGATCTGGTCGCGTATCATGGAGGCGGAGGTGGGCCCATAGCCGCAGGACTGCGCAAGGATGCGGAGGTGCGTGAGAAAGGATTGGAAAGGTTCATCCTTACCCTGCAAACGCTGCTGGAACTCGTAGCGTTCAAAACTTTCATTCACTTCTACGCTGCAGTGAGTGTCAAACTTGAGGAGGACCGTCTTGAACTTTGTCTTATCTTCGTCATCTGCGAAGGTGAGAGAGTTGAAAATGTGGATGGCATGGTCCCCGGCCGTGGAGAGGTATCCGAGGTACCCTCCCTGTCCGTGGCTTCGAGGAAGAGCTGGAAGCGCAGTTTAAAAATCTTCCAGTTGGCCCCGAGGTTGCCGTCGATGCAGAGCGGCGGCGGGATCATGTTGTCCATGTTGCAGGACGACGGAATGCTGACGGAAGAGATCACTTGCAGGTAGGTATAAGAAGTGCTAGTATCCCACCACACCTGGTATCATGATACTTAGACTGTGGGTTAACACGATACTAGCTTTAACTAAAGACCTCTGCCTTGTCCTAACCAGTCGATGCACTCAGCACATGGTGAATGTCTGTGTTGCAGGCTGTGAGCTCTGTCCTCCTAGCTAGCTGCAACTCGAATGAGCGGGGACTCTAATGCTCCCTGTCTTTATAGTGCGTGTGGTCTCACTGGTGATTGGCTGCGGTGTTGTGTATGTTGATTGGTCCCACTGTGTGTCCATCAGTGTGTGTCTGCACCATGATATACTGGTGTATATTATGACACTGGCCACTGCTCCTGTCGCAAATCTGAAGGCTGCTTCTCCTGCAAGGTACGTTTTTAAAGGTTAAACAACACTTTCTGAGCTGTGAGGCCCAGGCCTGACTCCGGGTGAGCCTCTGACCAGGCCCAGGCCTGACTCCGGGTGAGCCTTTGACCAGGCCCAGGCCTGACTCCGGGTGAGCCTTTGGCCAGGCCCAGGCCTGACTCCGGGTGAGCCTCTGACCAGGCCCAGGCCTGACTCCGGGTGAGCCTCTGACCAGGCCCAGGCCTGACTCCGGGTGAGCCTCTGACCAGGCCCAGGCCTGACTCTGGGTGAGCCTCTGACCAGTTCCAGGCCTGACTCCGGGTGAGCCTTTTGCCAGGCCCAGGCCTGACTCCGGGTGAGCCTCTGACCAGGCCCAGGCCTGACTCTGGGTGAGCCTCTGACCAGGCCCAGGCCTGACTCCGGGTGAGCCTTTTGCCAGGCCCAGGCCTGACTCTGGGTGAGCCTCTGGCCAGGCCCAGGCCTGACTCCGGGTGAGCCTTTGGCCAGGCCCAGGCCTGACTCCGGGTGAGCCTCTGACCAGGCCCAGGCCTGACTCCGGGTGAGCCTCTGACCAGGCCCAGGCCTGACTCTGGGTGAGCCTCTGACCAGGCCCAGGCCTGACTCCGGGTGAGCCTTTTGCCAGGCCCAGGCCTGACTCCGGGTGAGCCTCTGACCAGGCCCAGGCCTGACTCTGGGTGAGCCTCTGACCAGGCCCAGGCCTGACTCCGGGTGAGCCTTTTGCCAGGCCCAGGCCTGACTCTGGGTGAGCCTCTGGCCAGGCCCAGGCCTGACTCCGGGTGAGCCTTTGGCCAGGCCCAGGCCTGACTCCGGGTGAGCCTCTGACCAGGCCCAGGCCTGACTCCGGGTGAGCCTCTGACCAGGCCCAGGCCTGACTCTGGGTGAGCCTCTGACCAGGCCCAGGCCTGACTCCGGGTGAGCCTTTTGCCAGGCCCAGGCCTGACTCTGGGTGAGCCTCTGGCCAGGCTCTGAGCTGTGAGGCCCAGGCCTGTCTCTGGGTGAGGCTCTGACCAGTCCTGAGTCTGGGTGAGGCTCTGACCAGGTCCCAGGCCTGTCTCTGGATGAGGCTCTGACCAGGGCCCAGGTCTGTGTACGGATGAGGGCCCAGTGTAACTGATTTGAAAATGAAAATGAAAATTTCTTATTGTCACAAGTAGGCTTCAAATGAAGTTACTGTGAAAAGCCCCTAGTCGCCACATTCTGCCGCCTGTTCGGGGAGGCTGGAATGGGAATTGCTTCTGTTTGCCTCTCAGCATTTACAATACCCATAATTCTGAGCATTACTGACGCTTGTTTTCAGCAGTAGGAAACCTGTTGGCAGGCCCCACGAACAGCAGCTTCATCTTTTCACGAGGGCAATGTGAGGAGAATGTGAGGCATTGTGGCTGCTGCTCTATAAACCATCAGCCGATGTGAGGAGATTATTTGGGAGACTGGAAGTAAAGCTGAATACTGTGCTGAGTTACGCTCACCCACACCTTGATTTCTGTAGTTACAAAAACAAACTTCTTGCTAGTGTGGCAACTTTCCATTTTAAGTTTCTTTCATTTTCCAAATGGGAGCTGAAATTGCAATCTTTGAGAAATTAGAATCTTTCCTCAGGTCATTTTTCTTAAAAGGTACATCTAAAACAACAAATTCTATAATTAGTTGCATAATTCCCACAACACATGAGTCAGTTTAGCCGTTGCCGCCCTCTGCACTATCACAATAACAGCCAAGCTGACATTTTCACATTCAACTAGATTCGAAATACGCTGTGCCATATTTTCACTCCAGTTGAATGTAGGTTAATGAACCCACGGACCTTCTGTTCTCTGGCCTCACTAAACCTCCACATTGTTCCATCGCTACCGGAGACCCCTCTCTGCTGCCCACTCTCGCCAACTCAATAATACAAGAAATACGAGTGTAACAAACGCAAGGTAAACCAAAAAATTGTTTCCATTTGTAGGAGAAAAGAAAATCAGGATCACCAATATAAGTGAGTCAGTAATTTTCACCCCACCCCCAGGAGTGCATCCACCCCCCATATCCCCATGTGACCCCCAACTCCAACTCCAACCAGACCCCCTTCAACCCCCCCCACCCTCCAAACCCTCCCTCCACAACTCCCCCTCTGCCACCACTGAACCACACGTGTGGTTAACGATGCCCTCTCTGTGTCTCCTCAGGAAAACCTCTTCCATAATCGTCGGGAGAGGGCCCTGGCTGCTTGAGAATCCTCACCTGCTCCGGGCCATGGGGATGTCCTGTGTGGCCGAGGACAGAGCGGTCACCAACGCGGAGTCTGGCGGACGCCGCAGAGGTGAGGAACCACCGGGCCCCACCCGGAGGGCCTGTCAAACGTGAGTTGTTGTTGCCGTACTGACTGACCCATCCCTCCCACTGACCACATGTCCATTCTCCCGCAGGTCCTCCAGCCGACAGAGCCGTCCCGTCCCGGGAGGGGAGCTCCGAGGATGCAACTGTTATAGTCACGGCACAGCTGTGATCCCCACCCTCTCCCAGCGCAGAGACGCGCACCTCGGTGGGAGGTGTTAGTGGTCAGGCTTCTGGGGCACAGTCTGGTGAGCTCCACACTGCTGCTGATGTACATCAGGTGGAGGCAGGAACCCCCCCCCCCCAGGCCAGTCAGCAGTCGGGGGGCTGCTGGTCCCAGGACCCAGCTGGGTCCCAGCCTGATGCTGAGCCTCTGGAACAGGGTTACCCGGAGCTGATGGAGACGATAGGGAGCGGCCGGGACATTCAGAGGGAGATGCCAGCCTCACTCCAGCAGCTCCACAGCCGCTTGGAGGAGTCCCAGAGGCTCCGGGCGCTGGAGATGCCGCCGGCAATGCGTGGCACCGACGCCAACACTGCCAGGGTGGCGGCCGCAGTGGGAGCCTGGGGCACGGTGTCGGCACCGTGAGTGAAGGTGTCCGCGGCGTCGCGCAGTCGGGACGGACACGGCTGAGGGTCCCGGCAGAATGTCCGCCTCACTGGGGGATGTGCCCCAGGACCAGGCTGACCTTGATGAGGTTTTGCGGGACATGTCCCGCTCTCAGATAGGAATGGCCGAGGTGCTGCGGAGCTTGTCCCAGTCACTGAGGAGCATCGGCGAGGGCGTGGACACGATGGTGCGACCATGGGGAGCCGCCAGGGCTGGCAGAGCCAGACGATGCAGGGGCAGCCGGGGCTCAAACCAGCTGCCCCTCTGTCCCAAGGTGAACCCCAGGGCCCTATGGGCACTGACCGGGAGGAGGGGGCGCTGAGTGCCAACCCGGACCCGTCCCATGGAGTGGCGAGGGTGGCTACCAGCTCCTCCGGGTTCCACCCCTCTGAGGCCGCATCTCAAAGTCAGCACACGGGAAAGGGCGGCTCGGTGATGAGGGCGAGGGTGATGGGGAGGCGCCGGACCAGCGGGGGCGGCAGGACAGGAGGCAATAACAAGGGTCCGGCAAGCCCTGAGGGCCAGGGAGACCCTTCTACTCGCCCGAGTCACTGAGGACATGGCCTGGTCCGTCACCCTCCCATTCCCATTTCCCACCCTCCCAGGGTCTGTGTCACATCACTCCAGGGGGCTGGGGCTGTGTCGACACCATCAGCTGGTCACCGTCAAGGGAGCCGGGGCACCCAGAGGACACCCCCCAGGGGTATTGAACGAGGTAGGCAGCTGGTTGCCTCCACCTGGGGACACACCCAGACGTAAGGGTAGAGCTAGGAGAGGCACCACTGAGGGCACCGGGGGAGGGGGGAGGGTGTAGGGGAGGTGGGGAGAGGGTGGTGGGGGCATTGGGGTTTGGAAGGATGGGGCCCACACCATTGGGAAAGTGGGGAATTGTATTACACATTAAACAACCTTGTGCACAACCAGCGTGACGTCTCTGTCATTTTCTTCCGCAATGCGGGCCAACCTCCGAACCCTTGGCCCATCTCTCCAGGCAGGGTAGCACAGTGGTTAGCACTGTGGCTTCACAGCTCCAGGGACCCCCGGGGGCTCCGGTTTCCTCTCACCAGACCCGAAAGACGTGCTGTTCGGTGAATTGGACATTCTGAATTCTCCCTCTGTGTACCCGAACAGGCGCCGGAATGTGGCGACTAGGGGCTTTTCACAGTAACGTCATTGCAGTATTAATGTAAGCCTACTTGTGACACTAATAAAGATTACTATTATTATAATGCCCCCCTCCCTTCCGGGTGTAGGTGATGGGTGTGAGCGGGCACCCAGCAGACAGGCATGGTGTGGTAAACCACTGTTGTACCTATATTAGAGGGTGTACGGTAGAACCTGCACTACAGGTTCACCTGTGGCCCCTGCCTGCTGGCTCCGCCCAGGAGGCGGGGTATAAATATGCGTGGCCTCCTGCTCGCAGCCATTTCGCCAGCTGCTGTGGGAGGCCACACATCTGATAACAATAAAGCCTCAGTTTGGATTCAACTTTCGTCTTTAGTCAAATTGACCGTGCCTCAATTTATTGGTGTCAGTTTCGAAGGATGGACCTCTGTATTAATCCAGATCGCCTGCAGCTGGATCCGCACTCAAGCGACGCCAGAAAGGACTTCCAGCACTGGCTAGCTTGCTTCGAAGCGTATATCAACGCAGCCCCGACCCCTGTTCCAGAGGCTCAGTAGATTCAGATTTTATATTCCAGGCTGCCCTCCAAAGTCTTCCCACTAATCCAGGATGCGTCAGGACCATCAACCGGTACACGCAGCTCAACGCGCACCCCCTCCCACGCATATCTGACATGGTTAACCAAATAGCACAGTACCGGATCTTCTCAACGGTAGACCTGAAATCCGCTTACCACCAGCTCCCCATCCGTAAATCGGACCGGCCATACACCGCCTTCGAGGCAGACAGCCGCTTATACCACTTCCTTCGGGTCCCCTTCGGCATCACTAACGGGGTCTCGGTCTTCCAAAGGGAGATGGACCGAATGGTCGACCGGTACGGGTTGCGGGTCACGTTTCCGTACCTAGACAATGTCACCATCTGCGGCCATGACCAGCAGGACCACGACGGCAACCTTGCTAAATTTCTCCACACCGCTACTCTCCTAATCCTCACTTGCAACAAGGAGAAGTGCGTGTTCAGCACGAACCGTTTAGCCATCCTCGGCTATGTGGTCCAGAACTCCATTCTGGGGCCCAATCCCGACCGCATGCTCCCCCTCATGGAGCTCCCCCTCCCCCACTGCCCCAAGGCCCTCAAACGCTGCCTGGGGTTCTTTTCATATTACACTCAGTGGGTCCCAAACTATGCGGACAAGGCCCGCCCACTAATCCAGTCCACCCAGTTTCCCCCGACGGCCGAGGCCCAACAGGCCTTCGCCCGGATCAGAGCTGATATTGCCAAGGCCACAATGCATGCTGTCGATGAAACGCTGCCCTTCCAAGTAGAAAGCGACGCTTCAGACGTCGCCCTAGCCGCCACCCTCAATCAGGCAGGCAGACCCGTGGCATTCTTCTCCCGCACCCTTCATGCCTCTGAAATTCGGCACTCGTCCGTCGAAAAGGAGACCCAAGCTATCGTTGAAGCTGTGCGGCATTGGAAGCATTACCTGGCCGGCAGGAGATTCACTCTCCTCACTGACCAACGGTCGGTAGCTTTTATGTTCAACAACACACAGCGGGGCAAGATCAAAAATGATAAAATCTTGCGGTGGAGAATCGAGCTCTCCACCTTGTGGTAGTCTGTGTTAGGAGGATTACGGTACCTGATAATGCCGGAATACCATTGGTGGAGAATGTACTTGTTCCCATTGGTTAAGCTTGTATGTTAGCTCCGCCCTGCAAGGTGGGGTATAAGAGCCCGTGCCGCCCCAGCAGCTTTCTACTGTACCAGCGCTGCTGGGGGAAACATCTAGCGTATTAAAGCCTTCAATTGTCTCCAATCTCGCTTCTGGGGTTATTACTCAACGGCAACCTTCAAGCACTGGCTGGCGTGCTTCAACAGATATCTCAGAACGGCTGAAAACACACCCACGGTAGAACAGAAACGCCAAGTTCTGCACTCGAGGGTGAGCCCAGAAGTCTACACTCTCATCGAGGACGCGGACGATTTCGATGCAGCAATGGAGCTGCTGGAAGGACATTATATTCGCCCAGTAAACCAGGTCTATGCCCGACATCTATTAGCGACGAGGCGACAAATCCCTGGGGAATCACTGGAGTAATTCTACCGTGCGCTCCTGGTGTTGGGGAGAAATTGCAGCTGCCCGCAAGCTTCGGCGAGCGACCACACAGAACCTTTGATCCGGGACGCTTTCATTGCAGGTATGCTGTCCTCCCAAATCCGCCAGCGATTGCTGGAGAAAGAGACACTGGGCCTCAAGGAGGCACGGGCCCTTGCTGGCTCCCTGGATGTGGCCTCCCGAAATGCCCGCGCTTACGTCCCCGACCGCGCGGCAGGCCCCTGGGCAGCGTGGAATCCCCCGCGGCTGACCCCGAGACATCTCCCATCCCCCCACAAGCTTGTGCTGCGAGACTGCCAGGCCACCCCGGGGGGGCTATTTTTTCAGGCAAGCCAAGCACCCCCGACAGCGCTGTCTGGCCCGTTCATCCACCTGCAAGGGATGCGGTAAAAAGGGCCACTTCGTGGCGGTATGCCAGGCCCGGGCGGTCGCTGCGGTTTCCAGTGGTGAATGCGGACCGCCACCACAACCCTCTCCTCGGTCCCCGTGCGGCCAGCAGGCACCACCATCTTCCTCCTCCAGGGCCACGTGTGGCCTCCGGGCGCCGCCATCTTGTCCCGCGGGCGCCACGTGCGATGGATGGGTGCCGCCATTTTGTGCACCCCCAGCCATGTGCGAACAATGAACGCCGCCATTTTGGATGGACTCCCAGGACCCCAGTTCAGCTGACCACACACCGCCCGAAGAAAACATTCAACTGTAGCCTCGGTGACCCTGGACCAGTCTCGGCCCTGAACACTCTCGACTGCTATGACGACGGTGCTTATCAACGGGCATGAAACGTCCTGTCTGATCGACTCTGGGAGCACGGAGAGCTTCATACACCCCGACACGGCAAGGCGCTGTTCTCTCCTCATCCACCCCGTTAATCAAAAAATCTCCCTGGCCTCCGGTTCCCACTCAGTGGAGATAAAGGGGTTTTGTGTAGCTAATCTCACGGTCCAAGGAAGGGAGTTCAAAAACTACCGACTCTACGTCCTTCCCCGCCTCTGCGCGGCCACACTCCAAGGGTTGGATTTTCAGTACAACCTCCAAAGTCTAACTTTCAAATTCGGCGGCCCTATACCCCCCCTCACTGTCCGCGGCCTCGCGACCCTCAAGGTCGATCAGCCTTCCCTGTTTGCGAACCTCACCCCGGACTGCAAACCAGTCGCCACCAGGAGCAGACGGTACAGCGCCCAGGACCGGATCTTTATTGGGTCAGAGGTCCAAAGGCTACTGAGGGAAGGTGTCATTGAGGATAGCAACAGTCCCTGGAGAGCTCAAGTAGTGGTGGTAAAGACCAGGGAGAAGCATAGGATGGTCATTGACTACAGTCAGACCATCAACAGGTTTACGCAGCTGGACGCATACCCTCTCCCCCGTATAGCCGACCTGGTCAACAGGATCGTGCAATACAAGGTCTTTTCCAAGGTGGATCTTAAGTCCACCTATCACCAGCTCCCCATCCGCACCAGTGACCGCAAATACACTGCCTTTGAGGCAGACGGGTGGCTCTATCACTTCTTAAGGGTTCCCTTCGGTGTCACCAACGGGGTCTTGGCCTTCCAGCGCAAGATGGACCGAATGGTTGACCGGTACGGTTTACGGGCAACATTCCCGTATCTCGATAATGTCACCATCTGCGGCCACGACCAGCAGGACCACGACACCAACCTCCGAAAATTTCTCCAGACCGCTAAAATCCTTAACCTAACATACAACAAGGATAAATGCGTGTTTAGCACCGACCGTCTAGCCATCTTCGGCTATGTAGTGCGAAGTGGAGTTATAGGCCCCGACCCTGAAAGCATGCGCCCCCTTATGGAGTTCCCCCTCCCTCACTGCTCCAAGGCCCTGAAGCGCTGCCTAGGGTTTTTCTCTTACTACGCCCAGTGGGTCCCCAACTACGCGGACAAGGCCCGTCCCCTGATCCAATCCACAGTTTTTCCCTGTTGATAGAGGCCCGCCAGGCCTTCAGCCGCATCAAAGCAGACATTGCAAAGGCCACGATGCGCGCCATCGACGAGTTCCTCCCCTTCCAGGTCGAGAGCGATACGTCCGACGTAGCTCTGGCGGCCACCCTCAACGAAGCGGGCAGGCCCGTGGCCTTCTTCTCACGCACTCTCCACGCCTCCAAAAATCGCCACTCCTCAGTGGAAAAGGAGGCCCAGGCCATAGTAGAAGCTGTGCGACATTGGAGGCATTACCTGGCTGGCAGGAGATTCACTCTCCTCACTGACCAACGGTCAGTTGCTTTCATGTTTGATAATGCACAGCGGGGCAAGATAAAAAACGACAAGATCTTGCGGTGGAGGATCGAACTCTCCACCTACAACTACGAGATCTTGTATCGTCCCGGGAAGCTAAACGAGCCTCCTGATGCCCTATCCCGTGGCACATGTGCCAACGCACAAATGGACCGCCTCTGAGGCCTCCACGAGGACCTCTGCCACCCGGGGGTCACTCGATTTTTCCACTTCATCAAGACCTGCAACCTGCCCTACTCCATCGAGGAGATCAGGACAGCCACCAGGGACTGCCAAATCTGCGCGGAGTGCAAACCGCACTTCTACAGGCCAGAGAAAGCGCACCTGATAAAGGCTTCCCGTCCCTTTGAACGCCTCAGCATGGATTTCAAAGGCCCCCTCCCCTCCACCGACCGCAACACGTACTCCCTGGACGTGATTGACGAGTACTCCCGGTTCCCATTCGCCAACCCCTGCCCCGACATGACCGCAACTACCGTAGTAAAAGCCCTCCATAGTATCTTTACGCTGTTCAGTTTCCCCGCCTACGTACACAGCGATAGGGTGTCCTCCTTTATGAGCGACGAACTGCGTCAATTCCTGCTCAGCAAGGGCATCGCCTTGAGCAGGACGACCAGTTACAACCCCCGGGGAAACGGACAGGTAGAGAGGGAGAACGGATTGGTCTGGAAGACCGTCCTACTGGCCCTACGGTCCAGGAATCTCCCAGTCTCCCGCTGGCAGGAAGTCCTCCCGGATGCCCTCCACGCCATCCGGTCACTGCTCTGTACCACGACCAACCAAACACCTCACGAACGTCTCCTTGTCTTCCCCGGGAAGTCCTCCTCTGGGACCTCGCTCCCAACCTGGCTGGCAGCTCCCTTTCAATCTGTCCGTTCTGCTCCGAAAACACGCGCGGGTGCACAAATCGGACTCATTGGTCGAGAGGGTCCATCTCCTCCACGCTAACCCTCAGTACGCCTACGTGGCGTACCCCGACGGCCGTCAGGATACAGTCTCCCAACGGGGCCTGGTGCCCGCTGGAACCCCATACACCCCCCTCCACCAGTCCCACCCTCCCTCCCACCGGCGCACCCCACAGCCGCCCCCTTCCCAGGTCAGTCAGCCATTCCACCGGCCCCGTCTAGGGGTGATGAAGCTGCCACAGAAGCCGAAAGCACGCTCCTAGAGTCACAGACGCCCGAACCTCCACCGGCATCCCCACCAAAGCTACGACCATCGCCGAGGACGTCCAGGGCCCCCGATCGACTAATTGCTTCATTTTGAAATGAACATTACTGTTGTAAATAGTTAAGATGTAACGAGGCATTACGGTACCTTCATAACTGTAACTTCTACCACTTTTACCGCGTTGTAATACGAAGCCACCACCCCCGCCGGACTCTTTTTTAACAGGAGGTGAATGTGGTAGCCTGTGTTAGGAGGATTACGGTACCTGGTAATGCCGGAATACCATTGGTGGAGAATGTACTTGCTCCCATTGGATAAGCTTGTATGTTAGCTCCGCCCTGCAAAGCGGGGTATAAGAGCCCGTGCCTCCCCAGCAGCTTTCTTCTGTACCTGCGCTGTTGGGGGAAACATCTAGCGTATTAAAGCCTTCAATTGTCTCCTATCTCACTTCTGGGGTTATTGATCGTGCATCACACCTATAATTACGAGATTATGTATCGCCCTGGCAAACTCAACGAGCCCCCAGACGCCCTATCCCGAGGTACCTGTGCCAGCGCACAGGTAGACCGACTCCGGACCCTGCACGACAGCCTTTGTCACCCAGGGGTCACACGGTTGTACCACTTCATTAAGGCTCGCAACCTGCCCGACTCCGTCGAGGAAGTAAGGACAATCACCAGTGACTGCCAGGTCTGTGTGGAGTGCAAGCCGCACTTCAATCCCCCCCCCCACCCCAGGACCGTCCATCCCCCCCCTTGCCCACGCCCGTCGATGAAGAGGATTTCGGCACGCTCCCGGAGTCACCTTCGACCAGGCCAGCACCAACATGGCCGTCACCACAGCGTCGCTCCCAGAGGAACATCAAGGCCCCGGACCGGCTGAACCTCTGACCGGTCCACCGGACGACAAAGGACATTTGTTTTGCTCTGTAAATATTAAAATCATGATTGTACATTAGTTATCCACCCCCCCGCTGCACTCAATTTTAACGGGGGAGAATGTGGTAAACCACTGTTGTACCTGTTTGTTAGTGGGGGAGCATTTTGGAGATAGTGACCACAATTCTGTGACTTTCACTTTAGTAATGGAGAGGGATAGGTACGTGCAACAGGGCAAGGTTTACAATTGGGGGAAGGGTAAATACGATGTTGTCAGACAAGAATTGAAGTGCATAAGTTGGGAACATAGGCTGTCAGGGAAGGACACAAGTGAAATGTGGAACTTGTTCAAGGAACAGGTGCTACGTGTCCTTGATATGTATGTCCCTGTCAGGCAGGGACGAGATGGTCGAGTGAGGGAACCATGGTTGACAAGAGAGGTTGAATGTCTTGTTAAGAGGAAAAAAGAGACTTATGTAAGGCTGAGGAAACAAGGTTCAGACAGGGCATTGGAGGGATACAAGATAGCCAGGAGGGAACTGAAGAAAGGGATTAGGAGAGCTAAGAGAGGGCATGAACAATCTTTGGCGGGTAGGATCAAGGAAAACCCCAAGGCCTTTTACACATATGTGAGAAATATGAGAATGACTAGAGCGAGGGTAGGTCCGATCAAGGACAGTAGCGGGAGATTGTGTATTGAGTCTGAAGAGATAGGAGAGGTCTTGAACGAGTACTTTTCTTCTGTATTTACAAATGAGAGGGGCGATATTGTTGGAGAGGACAGTGTGAAACAGATTGGTAAGCTCGAGGAAATACTTGTTAGGAAGGAAGATGTGTTGGGCATTTTGAAAAACTTGAGGATAGACAAGTCCCCCGGGCCTGACGGGATATATCCAAGGATTCTATGGGAAGCAAGAGATGAAATTGCAGAGCCGTTGGCAATGATCTTTTCGTCCTCACTGTCAACAGGGGTGGTACCAGGGGATTGGAGAGTGGCGAATGTCGTGCCCCTGTTCAAAAAAGGGACTAGGGATAACCCTGGGAATTACAGGCCAGTTAGTCTTACTTCGGTGGTAGGCAAAGTAATGGAAAGGGTACTGAAGGATAGGATTTCTGAGCATCTGGAAAGACACTGCTTGATTAGGGATAGTCAGCACGGATTTGTGAGGGGTAGGTCTTGCCTTACAAGTCTTATTGAATTCTTTGAGGAGGTGACCAAGCATGTGGATGAAGGTAAAGCAGTGGATGTAGTGTACATGGATTTTAGTAAGGCATTTGATAAAGTTCCCCATGGTAGGCTTATGCAGAAAGTAAGGAGGCATGGGATAGTGGGAAATTTGGCCAGTTGGATAACGAACTGGCTAACCGATAGAAGTCAGAGAGTGGTGGTGGATGGCAAATATTCAGCCTGGATCCCAGTTACCAGTGGCGTACCGCAGGGATCAGTTCTGGGTCCTCTGCTGTTTGTGATTTTCATTAATGACTTGGATGAGGGAGTTGAAGGGTGGGTCAGTAAATTTGCAGATGATACGAAGATTGGTGGAGTTGTGGATAGTAAGGAGGGCTGTTGTCGGCTGCAAAGAGACATAGATAGGATGCAGAGCTGGGCTGAGAAGTGGCAGATGGAGTTTAACCCTGAAAAGTGTGAAGTTGTCCATTTTGGAAGGACAAATATGAATGCGGAATACAGGGTTAACGGTAGAGTTCTTGGCAATGTGGAGGAGCAGAGAGATCTTGGGGTCTATGTTCATACATCTTTGAAAGTTGCCACTCAAGTGGATAGAGCTGTGAAGAAGGCCTATGGTGTGCTCGCGTTCATTAACAGACGGATTGAATTTAAGAGCCGTGAGGTGATGATGCAGCTGTACAAAACTTTGGTAAGGCCACATTTGGAGTACTGTGTACAGTTCTGGTCGCCTCATTTTAGGAAGGATGTGGAAGCTTTGGAAAAGGTGCAAAGAAGATTTACCAGGATGTTGCCTGGAATGGAGAGTAGGTCTTACGAGGAAAGGTTGAGGGTGCTAGGCCTTTTCTCATTAGAACGGAGAAGGATGAGGGGCGACTTGATAGAGATTTATAAGATGATCAGGGGAATAGATAGAGTAGACAGTCAGAGACTTTTTCCCCGGGTGGAACAAACCATTACAAGGGGACATAAATTTAAGGTGAAAGGTGGAAGATATAGGAGGGATATCAGAGGTAGGTTCTTTACCCAGAGAGTAGTGGGGGCATGGAATGCACTGCCTGTGGAAGTAGTTGAGTCGGAAACATTAGGGACCTTCAAGCAGCTATTGGATAGGTACATGGATTACGGTTAAATGATATAGTGTAGATTTATTTATTCTCAAGGGCAGCACGGTAGCATTGTGGATAGCACAATTGCTTCACAGCTCCAGGGTCCCAGGTTCGATTCCGGCTTGGGTCACTGACTGTGCGGAGTCTGCACGTCCTCCCCGTGTCTGCGTGGGTTTCCTCCGGGTGCTCCGGTTTCCTCCCACAATCCATAGATGTGCAGGTTAGGTGAATTGGCCAATGATAAATTGCCCTTAATGTCCAAATTGACCTTGGTGTTGGGTGAAGGTGTTGAGTTTGGGTAGGGTGCTCTTTCCAAGAGCCGGTGCAGACTCAAAGGGCCGAATGGCCTCCTTCTGCACTGTAAATTCAATGATAATCTATGATTAATCTAGGACAAAGGTTCGGCACAACATCGTGGGCCGAAGGGCCTGTTCTGTGCTGTATTTTCTATGTTCTATGTTCTATGTACCTATATTAGAGGGTGTACGGTATAACCTGCACTAAAGGTTCACCTGTGGCCCCTGCCTGCTGTCTCCGCCCAGGAGGCGGGGTATAAATATGCGTGTCCGCCTGCTCAGGTGGGAGCTATAAAATAAATGGCTGATGCACTAAGCGTCAAGAACCACAAAGACATGTGAGACTTTAACCAAGGCTTTAATACACTACATAGGAAGCTTACTCGACACAGACGACCCCAGACAAAATGGGTCCGGTCTCAGAAGCTGGTCTTATACCTAACTCCTGGGGGAGTGGCCAAGGCGGAGCTCTCCGTGGCCAAGGCGGAGCTCTCCGTGGCCAAGGCGGAGCTCTCCGTGGCCAAGGCGGAGCTCTCCGTGGCCAGGTCAGGTTACATACAGGTGACCGAACCTCTACAGAGCTACAGTACAATACACAGTGCAATACACAGGATTACAGGGCCACGTTACACACAACTGTTATATAACTATGTACAATGCTGGGGAAGTACAGTGGCGTATCACCACAATGGCAGAACCATCAGGAGCAGAGAGACACAGAGAGATCTGGGCGTGCAGGTCCACAGATCCTTAAAAGTGGCAGCACAGGGGGAAATGGTGGTATAGAAACATCTGGCATGCTTGCCTTCATAGGACGGGGTATCGAGTATAAAAGCTCAAAAATTATGTTACAGTTATATAGAATGTTGGTTAGGCCACATTTGGAATACTGGGTCCAATTCTGGTCACCGCACTACCAGAAGGATGTGGAGGCTTTGGAGAGAGTACAGAAAAGGCTAACCAGGATATTGCCTGGTATGGAGAGTATTAGCTATGAGGAGAGATTGAATAAACTGGGATTGTTCTCCCGAGAGAAATGGGGCAGGATTCTCCGACCCCCGCCGGGTCGGAGAATCCCCGGGGGGCGGCGTGAATCCTGCCCCCGCCGGCTGCGGAATCCTCCAGTGCCGGGGATTTAGCGGGGGCGGGAATCGCGCTGCGCCGGTCGGCGGCCGCTGGCAGTGCCCCCCCCCCCCCCCCCCCCCCCGGGCGATTCTCCGGCCCACAATGGGCCGAGTGGCCACTCGCTTTCGGCCGGTCCCGCCAGCGTAAATTAGAGTAGGTCCTTACTGGTGGGACCTGGCTGTGCGGGTGGCCTCCGGGGTCCTTGGGGGGGGCGCGGGGGGAACTGGCCCCGGGAGGTGCTCCCACGGTGGCCTGGCCCGCAATCGGGGCCCACTGATCCGTGGGCGGGCCTGTGCCGTGAGGGCGCCCTACTCCTCCACACCGGTGACTGTAGGGGTCCGCCATGGCATGTGCGGAGACGAACCCCTCTGCGTATTCGCTGGGATGATGCCAGCACACGTTGGTGCTTCCGCGCATGTGCCAACTCGCGCCGGCCAGCGGAGGCCCTTCCCCGTCAGCCGGCGTGGCGCAAAGCACTCCGGGGCGGCCCGACGCCGAAGTGGTTCACGTCAATCCTCGGCGCAGGATCCCCCCGCCCCGCCGGGAAGGGGAGAATCCCGCCCACGGAGGCTGAGGGGCGACCTGATAGAAGTTTATCAAATTATGAGGGGTGTAGATAGGGTGAGCAGTTGGAGGCTTTTTCCCAGGGCGGAAATGACAATTACCGGGACACAAGTTCAAGGTGAGGTGGGGTAGGTTCAGTGGAGGTGTGCGGGGGAAGTTTTTTGACAGAGGGTGGTGGTGGCCTGGAATGCACGGCCGGGTGAGGTGGTTGATACGTTAACGATCTTTAAGACTTATCTGGATAGGCCCATGAACAGACGGGGTACAGAAGGATACAGGCGGTTGGTCTCGATGGGACACGTGATCGGCGCAGGCTTGGAGGGCCGAAGGGCCTGTTCCTGTGCTGTATTGTTCTTTGTTCTATGTTCTAGAATCTTGAGATCGTGTCCGTCCTGCCTGTGCAAACATCTTCTCTGCCCTGTTTGAAAAACTTTATAAGCTTTCATGATTTTTCTCACCATGTCTGCACCACCCTTATACCTCATCACAGTCATCAGTGGGTTCATTGTTCATGATCTTTTTGTTAACAGCTCATGGTTTATCTTCTTGGGCTGCAGACCTCAAATCTCCTGAAATTGCTAACCATGCAATATATTCTTGCATGTTGCAAACACTCACTCAGTGACTCATCAGTGGGTTATGTACATCTGCCTTAAATAGAAGCAGAGGGCGTAGGGTCTAGGCAGTGTGTAATATTAGCCAATGTGCACCAGTGCGAGATAGATTTGCATTTTGGTCGCACCTTCTCAGAACATCCCACAGCCAATGAGTGTTTCTGAAATGATGCCACTCTTGTGATAGAGGAAATGCAGCAGCCAATTTATGCACAGTAAGCTCCCACAAATAGCAAGGACATAAATGGCCAATTGAATTGCTTTACAAACAACAAGAACTTATGTTTATATAACACCTTTAAAGTAATAAAAAATTGCAAAGTTCTTCAAGAGCCAGGAGCGAAATGCTTTACTGATGTTGGTCATTTCAGAAGTACATCATTGGTTATAAAATAAACTATGGGACGTTCTGAGGTGGTAACACAATGGTTAGCACTGTTGCTTCCCAGCACCAGGGACCCGGGTTCGATTCCCGGCTTGGGTCACTGTCTGTGCGGAGTCTGCACGTTCTCCCCGTGTCTGCGTGGGTTTCCTCCGGGTGCTCCGGTTTCCTCCCACAAGCCCCGAAAGACGTGCTGTTAGGTGAATTGGACATTCTGAATTCTCCCTTTGTGTACCCAAACAGGCGCCGGAATGTGGCGACTAGGGGCTTTTCACAGTAACTTCATTGCAGTGTTTATGTAAGCCTACTTGTGACAATAAAGATTATTATTATTATTAAAGGCACCAAATAATTACAGATACTTCTGTTCTTAATGTTGCAGCTACCTGTATAATTTCAATGAGGATGTGCAGTCAGTGGGATGGCCACATTAGGAACTTCCCAGTCATACTGTTCAGTCTAGTGTTCCCCCCCTTAATCTTTTATAACATAATTTTTCCTTTCACTTGTTCATGCAATGGTAAGTGAAGATGAGTTGGCATTCTCTGAAAGCTGTGCTATAATAATGCATTCGTTACCTCGGAGCATTTTCCATTGTATGGGCAGTGGGGGAAAATATGATTGCAATGTCGTTTGTGAAAATATGCCGTGTGGAGGAATGAGAATCGTTACCTTCCACGTGTGTGCAAAGAGCAAGATTCTAGATAAGGTGGAACTGAGAGTGGGTGAGAATATTTCATACCTTCTGCCAGGTAGAGTTTCCATCTCAGGCTGGGCACGCTCTAACTTCAGGGAGAGTTGACAACCTCTTTCATTTTTAACATGTTGTGTTCCTTTCCTGACTGTGAACCCTCATTCGCCTGTCAACAGCATCACCCCCACCCCACCTTTCAATCCCCATGTCAACCCCCTCTTCCTGCTAGTGCAACGTCTATTCCAAACCTGCTACTTCATCCACACTCTCATTCCACATCCCACTCCATATCCAGCAGTTTTCCCCTGCCTCAGACAGAGATCCCCGGGAGGGGGGCACCTTTGGAGACACACAGGCTGTGGAACATTGCACCAAAGTATAAACCAATCATTGGAATTCTGATGTGGACTCAGCTCTACTCAAACACGTTTCCGTCTCAGCCATTTTATAATTAGGAATATATGTGGGTGCTTCCTGATGAATGCTGATTGGTTAAGAGAACATTGCGCATGTTAATGGATCTACACAAAGAACTTGGCGAAACAGAGGGAACTTTGGGGCAGCACGGTAGCACAGTGGTTAGCACTGTGGTTTCACAGTGCCAGGGTCCCAGGTTCGATTCCCCGCTGGGTCACTGTCTGTGCGGAGTCTGCACTTTCTCCCCGTGTGTGCGTGGGTTTGCTCCGGGTGCTCCGGTTTCCTCCCACAGTCCAAAGATGTGCAGGTTAGATGGATTGGCCGTGATAAATTGCCCTTAGTGTCCAAAAATTTTCGGAGGGGTTATTGGGTTACGGGGATAGGGTGGAAGTGACGGCTTATGTGGGTCGGTGCAGACTCGATGGGCCGAATGGCCTCTTTCTACACTGTATGTTCTATATTGTTAAGGGGGCTGGATTCTCTGCTTTTGGGTATATGTCTGGAGGATCTGTGGAGTTTTATGTGGGAAAAGCCAGCGAGGCCCCCGCACCGATCCTCCGACCGGTCAGGGTCTGGCAGCCACGCCACATAAAACGCACGGCCTTCCCGATATAAACGGCTGGAGAATGGCCGGTCCGTGGCTGCGCATGGCGACGACCTGCGGCGGTCGCACCGTACAACATGGCGCCGGTCAAGCGCGGACCCGAGCTGCCAAATAGAGCCCCCCTGGACACCCCGCACCAGTCCTACCAGCCCTCGCCGAAGCCCCCCGGCCAGCAGCATGGCCCCCGCCTGACTGTGGCCGCCTGTAACACAGTCCACAGCCGCCAAGCCGGGTTCCCGACATCAACCGCGCGGTCGGGAACTCGGCCCATCGGGGGCATCGGGGGAGGGCCTTCGGGTAACGCCCTGAGGCCGTCCCAATGGCATGCGGTGTACTCCCCGATGATGCCGGTTTGGGGGGGCGGAGCTTCCAAAAACAGGCACCGCCTCCGATTCGGTCGTAAACAGGGACTCTGCCCGATCGGCGATTACGGGATCGGCGTCGACACGCGGAGAATCCCACCCAGGGACTTTTCTCCATGGGGCAGAGAAGGTTAAGGGAACATTTAATAGTGATGTTCAAAACCATGAAGAGTTTTGATTGAGTAGCAAGGGAGAATTTAGGTGAGATTTTCTGGTTTATATAGAAGCCCGACAGTGCAGAAGGAGGCCATTCAGCCCATCGAGTCTGCACCCACCCTCTAAAAGAGCACCCTACCCAAGCCCACTCCCCGCCCTATCCAAATAACCCCTTCCAGTTTTGGGGGCGCAGAAAGGGGCAATTTATCACGGCCAATCCACCTAACTTGCACATCTTTCGGGACTTGGGGGAGGAAACCGGAGCACCCGGAGGAAACCCACGCAGACATGGGGAGAACGTGCAGACTCCGCACAGTCACCAAAGGCTGAAATTAAACCCGGGTCCCTGGCAGTGAGGCATCAGTGCTAACCACTGTGCCACGGTGCCACCCAGCCGCGTGTTTGTGGGCAGCATGCTGTTGGTTGGCGGTGGGATTCCATCCTCCCGCTGCTTGTCAATAGGATTTTCTATTGTAACCTCCCAACGCCACCGGGATTCCCGCTGAGTGGGCGCTCTGCCAGCAGGAGAAGTAAATCCCAATGACCAGAGAATTCCGGTCAGCAGGTTCACCAACCAGGGGGCACAGATTGAAGAGAGGGGACAAATAGAAGTTGCACAGTGTGTTGCGATCTGGAACGTGCTGCCTAAACAGACAGGAAGCAGATTCAATAGGAACTTTCGATCAGGGATTGGTTAAATACTCGAAAGGGAAGGTTTATAGAGCAGTGAGTGGGTCTGATTGGATAGTTTTACCAAGCAGCTAGCACAGACCTGATGGGCAGATTGGCTTCCTTCTGCGCTGTTAGATTCTCTGATTCTTTGCTCTGCATTGGCTTCTAGTTTGGAAGGTTCTGATCTGCCAACCGACCCACCAGAGAGAACACAAACTGATGTAAACATTCAATCAACTCTCACCCTTAAAAGTAGGAAAACTTTCCAACACACAATCGGAGGAGAAAAGAGAATCTTTATTTGTTTCTGTATTTTACATGAAAAATAGCTAAATTGTATTCAAAGGTAACATTTCTTATATAAATATTGACAAAAATAAGCAATACTGTAAAACGATTCATGAAATGTGAACAATTTAATCAAATAAATAGGTTAATCTTAATATTATTAAACAACAGGTAACACTGACAATTGCAAAAGTATTGTAGTCACTCAGTTAGGAATATTTCTTGGAATGTGTTTGCTGTACAAAATACCCCAAACACTCAGAAAAATACAACTACCCTGATGTACACAGACAGAAATATGTGTAAGCCTGCTCTTATAATTATAAACTTCACAAGTGCAATTTAATTAATCCTGTTCCAGAATATGATAAATAAGATGCAAAAGAAAACATTTTCAGAAAGGACTGAAATGCACATTGAGATTCAGAGTGCCATTTTAACATCCTTGCAAACATTCATGACAGCACAGAGCTCCCAGTAACACTTGCAACTATTAACTGCCTGACACACTTTTCCCAGGACGGGGATAATGGGAATAATTAGTGCTTTGTGCAAAAAACGAACCCCTGCAAAGTCTTCTGCTTTTCCAGTGCATTGACAGGTGCTCCCCGTGGTGAAGATCACACACCGACGATCAGCACAGTTTGGTTTGATTGACGGACAGTGTACAAACTCCATTGTGCTGTGGAGACTTGTTACACGGGACAGTTTGGTCTATCTTGTTTATGTAGAATGAAGTCAGTGACAAATTTAGGAGGAAAGTTACTTTTGCAATAGCAAAATTTTGTTTAGCAAGAAGTGCTGAAGTGGTAACACATTATTTAAAAGCTTCACTTCCTGAGTACCTATGGTTGGGTTCCACCTTATCAAACATAAATCGCTTCTATTGTCAAACCACTTCAGAGGAATAATGGAATAGAATGAGTCTATTTAAAGCTGTTTATCTGTGAAGTTACTGAGGCGTTTAATGCGCCTTTTCAAATACAATGCTTTATGCATACTATAAGAATAATATTATTGTCAATACATTTTGAAAGATGATGAATATGCAATCGTAACCCAGTAAGCCCACCTGACCTTTTGGACACCAAGGGGCAATTTAGCACGGCCAATCCACCTAACCTACACATGGACTGTGGGAGGAAACCGGAGGAAACCACACAGACACGGGGAGAACGTGCAGACTCCGCACAGTCACCAGAGACTGGAATCGAACCTGGGACCCTGCCGCTGTGAGGCAGGAGTTCTAACCACTGTGCCACCGTGCCGTCCCGTGGACATAGTTTTACCATAATGATGGTCCTCTCACGTTAGAGATAAACTAATGCGCTGCAGTGAGGTACTCATCGATATTCACTCCTCTTCATACTTGTTCACAGTTTTTTCCGCTTAGGCAAGAAGAGCAGGACAATGCAGTGCACACAATGCTCACTCGTAAGTAGCTTTGCCCCACTGCTGTTGGCCTGTGGCTTTCTGTTTACAAGCTGGAGGCTGCGTCTCTGACAGGATGCATTTATCAACCATCTCAAGTCAACACTTCAATCAGTCCTTGCTAAACAGTGTAGGTTTAATCAGAAATTCGGTGAAGCAAAATACCCCCCCCCCCCCCAAAGCTGGACATTTAAAGGGAAGTAGATTTTCACAGTAACTTCATTGCTGTGGTAATGTAAGCCTACTTGTGACACTAATAAAGATTATTATTATTTGCGTAAATGACCATTTTGAACACAACTGATGGTGATTCTGAAAATGGGACTGCTGTTCATACCCAGAATCAGTCTGAAGCACATGTACCAAACAGCCAATTCCAGGTGTGGGGTAAAGGTCAACCCCAACTGGTAAAGTGTGGCCTGAAATATCAGTGAGCCTTGATCAAGGGAACAGGTATTTATTTCAGTATCAGTTTCCTGCACGTGTGACTGAAGTGGAAGGTCCGTGTGAGCAAATGTGTAAGGGTTTGCGGAACTGCTTCGACTGACTATCTCTGATGTTTTTCGGGTGCTGATCTGTAGGATCAGCCATTTTCCATCATTTCTATATAAAACTCTGAAAGAATAAAATGGGGTTTAATTTACCTCGGAACCTGGGACCCCTGCCGTCGAAAGGACTGATTAAGAAATGTTGAAAAGTTGGAATGTGTCGTTGCTGGCTGTAAAAGTATGAAATCTTGCAGATTCCTTTGGGAAAACTCTGCGGGAGGAGCAGTTCAAAGCAACGAGTCACTGGCAAACTGAGCTGTCGGGAAACGGAACTGCTTTCTGGGAAACCTTACGTCACGCTTTAACAGAGGAATTAAAGGTGAAAGATGCCAAAGTAAGTGGCTCTGTCATAACTAAGTAGGTCTGCTTGAGTAACAGTTACAAACAACTTGTCCCCTGTTTTTAACTCAAACACTCCTCCTTGATTGACTGAGTTGAAACTAGCAGTTTGCTTTTTGTCGACTGGTGTTTTGGACGCCTTCATTAGTAGAGTTGTTTGTTTCTCTATTCTTTGTAAGTAGATGTACTGAAGAAATGGTACGCTGGATGAGCTGTCAGTGACGTTATTGGTTAGTCGAAAACTAACCTGGCAATACACATAGTAAAATCCGGGCTGGGTTATAACTAGCTTACCACTGGTATAGTTTATATTGTGTGTAAAAGCGGGAAAGCCTTGTGCCATCCACTGTTTTATTGGTTGTCCCTTGTTATGAGGAAAGGCAGAATCTAATGGAAGGAAAGAAAGTCAACAGTTATAGAATGCGCTGTTACACAGGACACATGTACACCATTATACAGGACACGTGTACACCATTATACAGGACACATGTACACCATTATACAGGACACATGTACACCATTATACAGGACACGTGTACACCATTATACAGGACACATGTACACCATTATACAGGACACGTGTACACCATTATACAGGACACGTGTACACCATTATACAGGACACGTGTACACCATTATACAGGACACATGTACACTATTACACAGGACACATGTACACCATTATACAGGACACATGTACACTATTACACAGGACACATGTACACCATTATACAGGACACATGTACACTATTACACAGGACACATGTACACCATTATACAGGACACATGTACACCATTATACAGGACACATGTACACTATTACACAGGACACATGTACACCATTATACAGGACACATGTACACTATTACACAGGACACATGTACACCATTATACAGGACACATGTACACCATTATACAGGACACGTGTACACCATTATAGAGGACACGTGTACACTATTACACAGGACACGTGTACACCATTATACAGGACACATGTACACTATTACACAGGACACGTGTACACCATTATACAGGACACATGTACACCATTATACAGGACACGTGTACACCATTATACAGGACACATGTACACCATTATACAGGACACGTGTACACCATTATACAGGACACGTGTACACCATTATACAGGACACGTGTACACTATTACACAGGACACATGTACACCATTATACAGGACACATATACACTATTATACAGGACACATGTACACCATTATACAGGACACGTGTACACCATTATACAGGACACGTGTACACCATTATAGAGGACACGTGTACACTATTACACAGGACACGTGTACACCATTATACAGGACACATGTACACCATTATACAGGACACGTGTACACCATTATACAGGACACATGTACACCATTATACAGGACACGTGTACACCATTATACAGGACACGTGTACACCATTATACAGGACACGTGTACACTATTACACAGGACACATGTACACCATTATACAGGACACATATACACTATTATACAGGACACATGTACACCATTATACAGGACATGGAATAATGTGAACAAATTGTCACAGGCTGGTACTAGAATCACAATGAGACAAACATTAGACTCTTAAATGTTTGACTTTTTGTGTACAATTGTCTTTCTAATTAGCCTTTTCTGTCCTAAATCTTGATTGCCAACTAACCCAAGAGTGATTTGAACCATGATTTCAGCAGTCACCGAATCTCAGAATTGTTACGGTGCAGAATGAGGCCATTCAGCCCATCGTGTCTGCACCGTCTCTCCAAACGAGCACCATGACTTTGAGCCATTCTCCTGCCTTTTCCCCGTACCCCTGCACATTCAAATAATCATCCAATGCCCTCCGGAATGCCTCGATTGAACCTGCCTCCACCACACCTCCAGGCCGTGCATTCCAGATCCCAACCCCTCACTGGGTAAAAAAGATTTTTCTCACATCACATTTGCTTCTTTTGCAAATCGCTGTAAATCTGTTCCCTCTCGTTCTTGATCCTTTTACAAGTGGGAACAGTTCCTCCCCGTCTACTCTTTCCAGCCGCATCATGATTTTGAACATCTCGATCAAATCTCCTCCTAAACCTTCTTCTCTCCGAGGAAAACAGTCCCAGCTTACCCGAACAGGTGCCGGAATGTGGCGTTGAGGGGCTTTTCACATTGCCCATCACTGCCCATTCCCCCCATTGCCCCATCACTGCCCATTCCCCCCATTGCCCCATCACTGCCCATTCCCCCCATTGCCCCATCACTGCCCATTCCCCCCATTGCCCCATCACTGCCCATTCCCCCCATTGCCCCATCACCGCCCATTCCCCCCATTGCCCCATCACTGCCCATTCCCCACATTGCCCCATCACTGCCCATTCCCCCCATTGCCCCATCACTGCCCATTCCCCCCATTGCCCCATCACCGCCCATTACCCCCATTGCCCCATCACTGCCCATTCCCCCCATTGCCCCATCACTGCCCATTCCCCCCATTGCCCCATCACCGCCCACTCCCCCCATTGCCCCATCACTGCCCTTTCCCCCATTGCCCCATCACTGCCCATTCCCCCATTGCCCCATCACTGCCCATTCCCCCCATTGCCCCATCACTGCCCTTTCCCCCATTGCCCCCTCACTGCCCATTCCCCCCATTGCCCCATCACTGCCCTTTCCCCCATTGCCCCATCACTGCCCATTCCCCCCATTGCCCCATCACTGCCCATTCCCCCCATTGCCCCATCACTGCCCTTTCCCCCATTGCCCCATCACTGCCCATTCCCCCCATTGCCCCATCACTGCCCATTCCCCCCATTGCCCCATCACCGCCTATTCTCCCCATTGCCCCATCACTGCCCATTTCCCCCATTGCCCCATCACTGCCCATTCCCCCCATTGCCCCATCACTGCCCATTCCCCCCATTGCCCCATCACCGCCTATTCCCCCCATTGCCCCATCACCGCCCATTCCCCCCATTGCCCCATCACTGCCCATTCCCCCCATTGTCCCATCACCGCCTATTCCCCCCATTGCCCCATCACCGCCCATTCCCCCCATTGCCCCATCACTGCCCATTCCCCCCATTGTCCCATCACTGCCCATTCCCCCCATTGCCCCATCACTGCCCATTGCCCCCATTGCCCCATCACTGCCCATTCCCCCCATTGTCCCATCACCGCCAATTCACCCCATTGCCCCATCACTGCCCATTCCCCCCATTGTCCCATCACCGCCCATTCCCCCCATTGCCCCATCACTGCCCATTCCCCCCATTGTCCCATCACCGCCCATTCCCCCCATTGCCCCATCACTGCCCATTCCCCCCATTGCCCCATCACTGCCCATTCCCCCCATTGTCCCATCACCGCCAATTCACCCCATTGCCCCATCACTGCCCATTCCCCCCATTGTCCCATCACTGCCCTTTCCCCCATTGCCCCATCACTGCCCATTCCCCCCATTGCCCCATCACTGCCCATTCCCCCCATTGTCCCATCACCGCCTATTCCCCCCATTGTCCCATCACTGCCCATTCCCCCCATTGCCCCATCACTGCCCATTCCCCCCATTGCCCCATCACTGCCCATTCCCCCCATTGTCCCATCACCGCCCATTCCCCCCATTGTCCCATCACCGCCCATTTCCCCCATTGCCCCATCACTGCCCATTCCCCCCATTGTCCCATCACCGCCCATTCCCCCCATTGCCCCATCACTGCCCATTCCCCCCATTGTCCCATCACCGCCCATTCCCCCATTGCCCCATCACTGCCCATTCCCCCCATTGTCCCATCACCGCCCATTCCCCCCATTGTCCCATCACCGCCCATTTCCCCCATTGCCCCATCACTGCCCATTCCCCCCATTGTCCCATCACCGCCCATTCCCCCCATTGCCCCATCACTGCCCATTCCCCCCATTGTCCCATCACCGCCCATTCCCCCCATTGCCCCATCACTGCCCATTCCCCCCATTGTCCCATCACCGCCCATTTCCCCCATTGCCCCATCACTGCCCATTCCCCCCATTGTCCCATCACCGCCCATTCCCCCATTGCCCCATCACTGCCCATTCCCCCCATTGTCCCATCACCGCCCATTCCCCCCATTGCCCCATCACTGCCCATTCCCCCCATTGCCCCATCACTGCCCATTCCCCCCATTGTCCCATCACCGCCCATTCCCCCCATTGTCCCATTACCGCCCATACTTGTGACACTAAAAGGTTATTATTTTAAAAATTATTATTATTCTTGTAAACCTCTTCTGCACTCTCTCCAAAGTGACGGGGCAATGGGGGGCGGGGGGGGGGGGGGGGGGGGCGGGGGGATGGGCAGTGACTGGACAATGGGGGAATGGGCAGACACCATTTACCTACTTGGACTGGAATCTCCTCGGACAGGAGGTAAGGGGGCAGAGGGACTCTGGAACTGCAACTGCCCCACATTCTGCCCCATATTCTGCCTGCCTGGCCTGGATATCCTGTGGCCAATTCCGCCACCAGTTGTAAAATGCCCAAGGTGGAATACTGCCTGCAATCTGGTGGAGTTTGACAGTCTGTCTCAGAGGTCCCTAGGGGCTGAGCTGTGAAATGAGAAAGGTCGCAATAGTACCATAGAATTTACCATAGAATTTACAGTGCAGAAGGAGGCCATTCGGCCCATCAAGCCTGCACCGGTTCATGGAAAGAGCACCCTACCCAAGGTCAACACCTCCACCCTATCCCCATAACCCAGTAACCCCACCCAACTCTAAGTGCAATTTTGGACACTAAGGGCAATTCATCATGGCCAATCCACCTAACCTGCACATCTTTGGACTGTGGGAGGAAACCGGAGCACCCGGAGGAAACCCACGCACACACGGGGAGAACGTGCAGACTCCGCACAGACAGTGATCCAAGCCGGAATCGAACCTGGGACCCTGGAGCTGTGAAGCAATTGTGCTAGCCACAATGCTACCTTGCTTCCGGTACAGTAGGCACTTCTGAGGTTATGGCTGAGGTTAAAGCAATTGTGTGAGAGCAGCACAGGAACATTACTCACACCTCACACTACAGTTGACCCGAAAATACTTCATGCTGATGCTAAAAATGTATTCCATTGACATCTTACATCTGAATAGCAGAAAAATGGTATGGTGAGGATAAGACCTGCAAATTCTTTTCACTTTCAACAAGTAACAGAGCTCTAAAGTTATGAATCATTTTCATTCTGAAACACATTCATTTAAAATTCATTTCAAGATGTTAATCGACCTCCCAAGGCCGGGATCTGACCATGCACTGGGCTCTGACCGTGTACTGGGATCTGACCATGCACTGGGCTCTGACCATGCACTGGAATCTGACCATGCACTGGATTCTGACCATGCACTGGATTCTGACCATGCACTGGGATCTGACCATGCACTGGGCTCTGACCATGCACTGGGATCTGACCATGCACTGGGCTCTGACCATGCACTGGGGTCTGACCATGCACTGGAATCTGACCATGCACTGGATTCTGACCATGCACTGGATTCTGACCATGCACTGGGATCTGACCATGCACTGGGCTCTGACCATGCACTGGGCTCTGACCATGCACTGGGATCTGACCATGCACTGGGCTCTGACCACCCACTGGGCTCTGACCATGCACTGGGCTCTGACTATGCACTGGGCTCTGACCATGCACTGGGCTCTGACCATGCACTGGGCTGTGACCATGCACTGGATTCTGACCATGCACTGGGCTGTGACCATGCACTGGACTCTGACCATGTACTGGGCTCTGACCATGCACTGGGCTGTGACCATGCACTGGGCTCTGAGCATGCACTGGAACCTGACCATGCACTGGTTTCTGACCATGCATTGGGATCTGACCATGCACTGGGATCTGACCATGCACTGGAACCTGACCATGCACTGGGTCTGACCATGCACTGGAATCTGACCGTGCACTGGGAGCTGACCATGCACTGGGCTCTGACGCTGCACTGGGATCTGACCATGCACTGGGCTCTGACCATGCACTGGGCTCTGACTATGCACTGGGATCTGACCATGCACTGGGCTCTGACCATGCACTGGGAGCTGACCATGCACTGGGATCTGACGATGCACTGGGAGCTGACCATGCACTGGGCTCTGATGCTGCACTGGGATCTGACCATGCACTGGGCTCTGACCATGCACTGGGCTCTGACTATGCACTGGGATCTGACCATGCACTGGGCTCTGACCATGCACTGGGAGCTGACCATGCACTGGGATCTGACGATGCACTGGGAGCTGACCATGCACTGGGAGCTGACCATGCACTGGGCTCTGACCATGCACTGGGCTCTGACCATGCTCTCGGACCTGACCATGTACTGGGATAGGACCATGCTCTCGGATCTTATCGTGTACTGGGATCGGACCATGCACTCGGATCTTATCGTGTACTGGGATCGGACCATGCACTGGGCTCTGATCATGCACTGGAATCTGACCATGCACTGGGATCTGACTGTGTACTGGGATCTGACCATGCACTGGAATCTGACCATGCACTGGGCTCTGATCATGCACTGGATTCTGACCATGCACTGGGATCTGACCATGCACTGGATTCTGACCATGCACTGCAATCTGACCGTGTACTGGGATCTGACCATGCACTGGGCTGTGACCATGCACTGGGCTCTGACCCTGTTTTTTTTGCACTGAGTGCTGAATTTGGTGCTTTTGAGTGCTATAGTAAGAGTTTGGTGACCGAGGGAGTATAAGGCTTCATTTTTATCTCAAGTTTAGTCTTTCTTTTATTTCGTTAATTAACTTAAAAGTTGCTGTTTGGTTTAGAAGAAGGTGAATTTTCAATCAGCTTTAAACAGGCTTCTACTTGTAGGCACTTGCAGCTGGAGCTTGTTAATTAGTTAATTGGATTAGGCCAGTTTTTCAGAGGCTAGATTCACAGTACAAAAGTGATCCCCTACAGTGCAGACTTTGTTTGCACTGAGTGCTGAATTTGGTGCATTTGAGTGCTATAGTGAGAGTTTGGTGACTGAGGGAGTGCTGAATTTGGTGCATTTGAGTGCTATATTGAGAGTTTAATGACTGAGGGAGTGCTGAATTTGGGTGCATTTGAGTGCTATAGTGAGAGTTTGGTGACCGAGGGAGTTAAGTGAGGAGGGAGTAAGGTGCTTCTTTCATTTTGTTTCCGACATTTCCGCAAAGAGTGAGAAGAGAGCCAGGCGTTTACAGAAAGTGTAGCTGACTGGGAGCAGAGTCGGAGGGCGGAGATCTAGTTAGTCCACAGGGCAGCTATATTCTGTCAGGTAAGAGGGGATGGAGGCTAGGCCAGTTGCATGCTCCTCCTGTAGATGTGGGTGGTGAGCGATAGCACTGGTGTCCCCGCTGACTATACCTGCAGGAAGTGCACCCAACTCCAGCTCCTCAAAGACCGTGTTAGGGAACTGGAGTTGAAGCTGGATGAACTTCGGATCATCCGGGAGGCACAGGAGGTGATTGAGAAGAGTTACAGGGAGGTAACCACACCCAAGGTACAGGACAAGAATAGCTGGGTTACAGTCAGGGGGGAAAAAAACAAACAGGCAGACAGTGCAGGGATCCCTCATGGCCGTTCCCCTTCAAAACATGTCTACCGTTTTGGATGCTGTTGGGGGGGATGACCTACCCGGAGAAGGCCCTAGCGGCCAGGTCTCTGGCACGGAGTCTGGCTCTGGGGCTCAGAAGGGAAGGGGGAAGAATAGAAAAGCAATAGTTGAGGGAGATTCAATGGTTAGGGGAATAGATAGGAGATTCTGTGGTCGCGAGCGAGACTCCCGGAAGGTATGTTGCCTCCCGGGTGCCAGGGCCAGGGATGTCTCGGATCGTGTCTTCAGGAACCTTAAGGGGGAGGGGGAGCAGCCAGAAGTCATGGTGCACATTGGTACCAACGACATAGGTAGGAAAAGGGGTGTGGAGGTAATAAACAAGTTTAGGGAGTTAGGCTGGAAGTTAATAGCTAGGACAGACAGAGTTGTCATCTCTGGTTTGTTGCCGGTGCCACGTGATAGCGAGGCTAGGAAGAGGGAGAGAGTGCAGTTGAACACGTGGCTGCAGGAATGGTGTAGGAGGGAGGGCTTCAGGTATTTGGATAATTGAAGCGCATTCTGGGGAAGGTGGGACCTGTCCAAGCAGGACGGGTTGCATCTGAACCAGAGGGGCACCAATATCCTGGGAGGGAGGTTTTCTAGTACTCTTCGGGAGGGTTTAAACTAATTTGGCAGGGGAATGGGAACCGGATTTGTAGTCCAGCAACTAAGGTAGCCGATATTCAGGACACCAAAGCGTGTAGTGAGGCAGTGGGGAAGGGAACACTGACAAAGGAGAGTACTTGCAGGCACGGAGATGGGTTGAAGTGTGTATACTTCAACGCAAGAAGCATCAGGAATAAGGTGGGTGAACTTAAGGCATGGATCGGTACTTGGGACTACGATGTGGTGGCCATCACGGAAACTTGGATAGAAGAGGGGCAGAAATGGTTGTTGGAGGTCCCTGGTTATAGATGTTTCAATAAGATTAGGGAGGGTAGTAAAAGAGGTGGGGGGGGTGGCATTATTAATTAGAGATAGTATAACAGCTGCAGAAAGGCAGTTCGAGGAGTATCTGCCTACTGAGGTAGTATGGGTTGAAGTCAGAAATAGGAAAGGAGCAGTCACCTTGTTAGGAGTTTTCTATAGGCCCCCCAATAGTAGCAGAGATGTGGAGGAACAGATTGGGAAACAGATTTTGGAAAGGTGCAGAAGTCACAGGGTAGTAGTCATGGGTGACTTTAACTTCCCAAATATTGAGTGGAAACTCTTTAGATCAATTAGCTTGGATGTGGTGGTGTTTGTGCAGTGTGTCCAGGAAGCTTTTCTAACACAGTATGTAGATTGTCCGACCAGAGGAGGGGCAATATTGAATTTAGTACTTGGTAATGAACCAGGGCAAGTGATAGATTTGTTAATGGGGGAGCATTTTGGAGATAATGACCACAATTCTGTGACTTTCACTTTAGTAATGGAGAGGGATAGGTGCGTGCAACAGGGCAAGGTTTACAATTGGGGGAAGGGTAAATACGATGTTGTCAGACAAGAATTGAAGTGCATAAGTTGGGAACATAGGCTGTCAGGGAAGGACACAAGTGAAATGTGGAACTTGTTCAAGGAACAGGTGCTACGTGTCCTTGATATGTATGTCCCTGTCAGGCAGGGAATAGATGGTCGAGTGAGGGAACCATGGTTGACAAGAGAGGTTGAATGTCTTGTGAAGAGGAAAAAGGAGACTTATGTAAGGCTGAGGAAACAAGGTTCAGACAGGGCATTGGAGGGATACAAGATAGCCAGGAGGGAACTGAAGAAAGGGAGTAGGAGAGCTAAGAGAGGGCATGAACAATCTTTGGCGGGTAGGATCAAGGAAAACCCCAAGGCCTTTTACACATATGTGAGAAATATGAGAATGACTAGAGCGAGGGTAGGTCCGATCAAGGACAGTAGCGGGAGATTGTGTATTGAATCTGAAGAGATAGGAGAGGCCTTGAACGAGTACTTTTCTTCTGTATTTACAAATGAGAGGGGCGATATTGTTGGAGAGGACAGTGTGAAACAGATTGGTAAGCTCGAGGAAATACTTGTCAGGAAGGAAGATGTGTTGGGCATTTTGAAAAACTTGAGGATAGACAAGTCCCCCGGGCCTGGCGGGATACATCCAAGGATTCTATGGGAAGCAAGAGATGAAATTGCAGAGCCGTTGGCAATGATCTTTTCGTCCTCAATGTCAACAGGGGTGGTACCAGGGGATTGGAGAGTGGCGAATGTCGTGCCCCTGTTCAAAAAAGAGACTAGGGATAACCCTGGGAATTACAGGCCAGTTAGTCTTACTTCGGTGGTAGGCAAAGTAATGGAAAGGGTACTGAAGGATAGGATTTCTGAGCATCTGGAAAGACACTGCTTGATTAGGGATAGTCAGCACGGATTTGTGAGGGGTAGGTCTTGCCTTACAAGTCTTATTGAATTCTTTGAGGAGGTGACCAAGCATGTGGATGAAGGTAAAGCAGTGGATGTAGTGTACATGGATTTTAGTAAGGCATTTGATAAAGTTCCCCATGGTAGGCTTCTGCAGAAAATAAGGAAGCATAGGATAGTGGGAAATTTGGCCAGTTGGATAACGAACTGGCTAACCGATAGAAGTCAGAGAGTGGTGGTGGATGGCAAATATTCAGCCTGGATCCCAGTTACCAGTGGCGTACCGCAGGGATCAGTTCTGGGTCCTCTGCTGTTTGTGATTTTCATTAATGACTTGGATGAGGGAGTTGAAGGGTGGGTCAGTAAATTTGCAGACGATACGAAGATTGGTGGAGTTGTGGATAGTAAGGAGGGCTGTTGTCGGCTGCAAAGAGACATAGATAGGATGCAGAGCTGGGCTGAGAAGTGGCAGATGGAGTTTAACCCTGAAAAGTGTGAGGTTGTCCATTTTGGAAGGACAAATATGAATGCGGAATACAGGGTTAACGGTAGAGTTCTTGGCAATGTGGAGGAGCAGAGAGATCTTGGGGTCTATGTTCATACATCTTTGAAAGTTGCCACTCAAGTGGATAGAGCTGTGAAGAAGGCCTATGGTGTGCTCGCGTTCATTAACAGAGGGATTGAATTTAAGAGCCGTGAGGTGATGATGCAGCTGTACAAAACCTTGGTAAGGCCACATTTGGAGTACTGTGTACAGTTCTGGTCACCTCATTTTAGGAAGGATGTGGAAGCTTTGGAAAAGGTGCAAAGGAGATTTACCAGGATCTCCTTGCATTGGAGATTTGCGTGGAATGGAGAGTAGGTCTTACGAGGAAAGGTTGAGGGTGCTAGGCCTTTTCTCATTAGAACGGAGAAGGATGAGGGGCGACTTGATAGAGGTTTATAAGATGATCAGGGGAATAGATAGAGTAGACAGTCAGAGACTTTTTCCCCGGGTGGAACAAACCATTACAAGGGGACATAAATTTAAGGTGAAAGGTGGAAGATATAGGAGGGATATCAGAGGTAGGTTCTTTACCCAGAGAGTAGTGGGGGCATGGAATGCACTGCCTGTGGAAGTAGTTGAGTCGGAAACATTAGGGGTCTTCAAGCAGCTTTTGGATAGGTACATGGATTACGGTAAAATTATATAGTGTAGATTCATTTGTTCTTAAGGGCAGCACGGTAGCATTGTGGATAGCACAATTGCTTCACAGCTCCAGGGTCCTAGGTTCGATTCCGGCTTGGGTCACTGTCTGTGCGGAGTCCGCACATCCTCCCCGTGTGTGCGTGGGTTTCCTCCGGGTGCTCCGGTTTCCTCCCACAGTCCAAAGATGTGCAGGTTAGGTGAATTGGCCAATGATAAATTGCCCTTAGTGTCCAAAATTGCACTTGGTGTTGGGTGGAGGTGTTGAGTTTGGGTAGGGTGCTCTTTCCAAGAGCCGGTGCAGACTCAAAGGGCCGAATGGCCTCCTTCTGCACTGTAAATTCAATGATCATAGAATCATAGAATTTACAGTGCAGAAGGAGTCCATTCGGCCCATCGAGTCAGCACCGGCTCTTAGAAAGAGCACCCTACCCAAGGTCAATACCTCCACCCCATCCCCATAACCCAGTAACCCCACCCAACATTAAGGGCAATTTTGGACACTAAGGGCAATTTACCATGGCCAATCCACCTAACCTGCACATCTTTGGACTGTGGGAGGAAACCGGAGCACCCGGAGGAAACCCACGCACACACGGGGAGGATGTGCAGACTCCGCACAGACAGTGACCCAAGCCAGAATCGAACCTGGGACCCTGGAGCTGTGAAGCAATTGTGCTATCCACAATGCTACCGTGCTGCCCATGATAATCTATGATTAATCTAGGACAAATGTTCGGCACAACATCGTGGGCCAAAGGGCCTGTTCTGTGCTGTATTTTCAATGTTCTATGTTCTATGTACTGGGCTCTGACCATGCACTGGGCTCTGACCATGTACTGGGATCGGACCATGCTCTCGGATCTGACCTTGTCCTGGGATCGGACCATACTCTGGGATCTGACCGTGTACTGGGATCGGACCATGTTCTAGGATCTGACCGTGTACTGGAATCGGACCATGTTCTAGGATCTGACCGTGTACTGGGATCGGACCATGTTCTCGGATCTGACCGTGTACTGGGATCGGACCATGCTCTCGGATCTGACCGTGTATGGGATCGGACTGTGTTCTAGGATCTGACCATGTACTGGGATCGGACCATGTTCTAGGATCTGACCGTGTACTGGGATCGGACCATGTTCTCGGATCTGACCATGTACGGGATCGGACCATGCTCTCAGATCTGACCATGTACTGGGATCGGACCATGTTCTAGGATCTGACCGTGTACTGGAATCGGACCATGTTCTAGGATCTGACCATGTACTGTGATCGGACCATGTTCCAGGACCTGACCGTGTACTGGGATCGGACCATGCTCTCGGATCTGACCGTGTACTGGGATCGGACCATGTTCTCGGATCTGACCGTGTACTGGGATCGGACCATGCTCTCGGATCTGACCGTGTACTGGGATCTGACCATACTCTCGGATCTGACCGTGTACTGGGATCGGACCATGCTCTCGGATCTGACCGTGTACTGGGATCGGACCATGCTCTCGGATCTGACCATGTACTGGGATCGGACCATGTTCTCGGATCTGACCGTGTACTGGGATCGGACCATGCTCTCGGATCTGACCGTGTACTGGGATCTGACCATACTCTCGGATCTGACCGTGTACTGGGATCGGACCATGTTCTCGGATCTGACCGTGTACTGGGATCGGACCATGCTCTCGGATCTGACCGTGTACTGGGATCTGACCATACTCTCGGATCTGACCGTGTACTGGGATCGGACCATGCACTCAGATCTGACCGTGTACTGGGATCGGACCATGTTCTCAGATCTGACCGTGTACTGGGATCGGACCATGCTCTCAGATCTGACCGTGTACTGGGATCGGACCATGCACTGGGATCGGACCATGCTCTCGGATCTGACCGTGTACTGGGCTCTGACCATGTACTGGGATCGGACCATGCTCTCAGATCTGACCGTGTACTGGGATCGGACCATGCTCTCAGATCTGACCGTGTGCTGGGCTCTGACCATGTACTGGGATCGGACCATGCTCTCAGATCTGACCGTGTACTGGGATCGGACCATGCTCTCAGATCTGACCGTGTACTGGGATCGGACAATGTTCTCAGATCTGACCGTGTACTGGGATCGGACCATGCTCTCAGATCTGACCGTGTACTGGGATCGGACAATGTTCTCAGATCTGACCGTGTACTGGGCTCTGACCATGTACTGGGATCGGACCATGCTCTCAGATCTGACCGTGTACTGGGATCGGACAATGTTCTCAGATCTGACCGTGTACTGGGATCGGACCATGTTCTCAGATCTGACCATGTACTGGGCTCTGACCGTGTACTGGGATCTGACCATGCTCTCGGATCTGACCGTGTACTGGGATCGGACCATGCACTGGGCTCTGACCGTGTACTGGGATCGGACCATGCTCTCGGATCTGACCGTGTACTGGGATCGGACCATGCACTGGGCTCTGACCGTGTACTGGGATCGGACCATGCTCTCGGATCTGACCGTGTACTGGGATCGGACCATGCACTGGGCTCTGACCGTGTACTGGGATCGGACCATGTTCTCGGATCTGACCGTGTACTGGGATCGGACCATGCACTGGGCTCTGACCGTGTACTGGGATCGGACCATGTTCTCGGATCTGACCATGTACTGGGATTGGACCATGCACTGGGCTCTGACCGTGTACTGGGATCGGACCATGCTCTCGGATCTGACCGTGTACTGGGATCGGACCATGTACTTGGCTCTGACCATGTACTGGGCTCTGACCATGTACTGGGATCGGACCATGTTCCAGGACCTGACCGTGTACTGGGATCGGACCATTCTCTCGGATCTGACCGTGTACTGGGATCGGACCATGCTCTCGGATCTGACCGTGTACTGGAATCGGACCATGCTCTCGGATCTGACCGTGTACTGGGATCGGACCATGCTCTCGGATCTGACCGTGTACTGGGCTCTGACCATGTACTGGGATCGGACCATGTTCTCGGATCTGACCGTGTACTGGAATCGGACCATGCTCTCGGATCTGACCGTGTACTGGAATCGGACCATGCTCTCGGATCTGACCGTGTACTGGAATCGGACCATGCTCTCGGATCTGACCGTGTACTGGGATCGGACCATGCTCTCGGATCTGACCGTGTATGGGATCGGACCGTGTTCTAGGATCTGACCATGCACTGGGCTCTGACCATGCACTGGGCAGTGACCATGTACTGGGCTCTGACCGTGTACTGGGATCGGACCATGCTCTCAGATCTGACCGTGTATGGGATCGGACCGTGTTCTAGGATCTGACCATGCACTGGGCTCTGACCATGCACTGGGCAGTGACCATGTACTGGGCTCTGACCGTGTACTGGGATCGGACCATGCTCTCAGATCTGACCGTGTACTGGGATCGGACCATGTACTGGGATCGGACCATGTTCTCGGATCTGACCGTGTACTGGGATCGGACCATGCTCTCAGATCTGACCGTGTACTGGGATCGGACCATGTACTGGGATCGGACCATGTTCTCAGATCTGACCGTGTACTGGGATCGGACCATGTTCTCAGATCTGACCATGTACTGGACTCTGACCGTGTACTGGGGTCGGACCATGTTCTCAGATCTGACCGTGTACTGGGATCTGACCATGCTCTCGGATCTGACCGTGTACTGGGATCTGACCGTGTACTGGGATCGGACCATGTTCCAGGACCTGACCGTGTACTGGGATCGGACCATTCTCTCGGATCTGACCGTGTACTGGGTCGGACCATGCTCTCGGATCTGACCATGTACTGGGATCGGACCATGCTCTCGGATCTGACCGTGTACTGGGTCGGACCATGCTCTCGGATCTGACCATGTACTGGCATCGGACCATGCTCTCGGATCTGACCGTGTACTGGGATCGGACCATGCTCTCGGATCTGACCGTGTATGGGATCGGACCGTGTTCTAGGATCTGACCATGCACTGGGCTGTGACCATGCACTGGGCAGTGACCATGTACTGGGCTCTGACCGTGTACTGGGATCTGACCATGCACTGGGCAGTGACCATGTACTGGGATCGGACCATGCACTGGACTCTGACCATGCACTGGGCTGTGACCATGTACTGGGATCGGACCATGTTCTCGGATCTGACCATGTACTGGGATCGGACCATGCTCTCGGATCTGACCATGTACTGGCTCTGACCATGTACTGGGATCGGACCATGTTCTCGGATCTGACCGTGTACTGGGATCGGACCATGCTCTCGGATCTGACCGTGTACTGGGATCGGACCATGTTCTCGGATCTTACCATGTACTGGGATCGGACCATGTTCTCGGATCTGACCGTGTACTGGGATCGGACCATGTTCCAGGATCTGACCGTGTACTGGGATCGGACCATGTTCTAGGATCTGACCGTGTACTGGGATCGGACCATGCTCTCGGATCTGACCGTGTACTGGGATCGGACCATGTACTGGGATCGGACCATGCTCTCGGATCTGACCGTGTACTGGGATCTGACCATGTACTGGGATCGGACCATGCTCTCGGATCTGACCGTGTACTGGGATCGGACCATGTACTGGGATCGTACCATGTTCTCGGATCTGACCGTGTACTGGGATCGGACCATTCTCTCGGATCTGACCGTGTACTGGGATCGGACCATGCTCTCGGATCTGACCGTGTACTGGGATCGGACCATGTTCTCGGATCTTACCATGTACTGGGATCGGATCATGCTCTCGGATCTTACCGTGTACTGGGATCGGACCATGCACTGGGCTCTGACCATGTACTGGGATCGGACCATGCTCTCGGATCTGACCATGTACTGGGATCGGACCATGCACTGGGCTCTGACCATGTACTGGGATCGGACCATGTTCTCGGATCTGACCGTGCACTGGGATCGGACCATGCTCTCGGATCTGACCGTGTACTGGGCTCTGACCATGTACTGGGATCGGACCATGCTCTCGGATCTGACCGTGTACTGGGATCGGACCATGCTCTCGGATCTGACCGTGTACTGGGATCGGACCATGCTCTCGGATCTGACCATGTACTGGGATCGGACCATGTTCTCGGATCTGACCGTGCACTGGGATCGGACCATGCTCTCGGATCTGACCGTGTACTGGGCTCTGACCGTGTACTGGGATCGGACCATGTTCTCGGATCTGACCGTGTACTGGGATCGGACCATGCTCTCGGATCTGACCGTGTACTGGGATCGGACCATGCTCTCGGACCTGACCATGTACTGGGATCGGACCATGTTCTCGGATCTGACCGTGTACTGGGATCGGACCATGCTCTCGGATCTGACCATGTACTGGGATCGGACCATGCTCTCGGATCGGACCGTGTACTGGGATCGGACCATGCTCTCGGATCTGACCATGTACTGGATCGGACCATGCACTGGACTCTGACCATGTACTGGGATCTGACCATGTACTGGGATCGGACCATGCAATGGACTCTGACCATGTACTGGGATCGGACCATGTTCCAGGATCTGACCGTGTACTGGGATCGGACCATGCTCTCGGATCTGACCGTGTACTGGGATCCGACCATGTTCCAGGATCTGACCGTGTACTGGGATCGGACCATGCTCTCGGATCTGACCGTGTACTGGGATCGGACCATGCTCTCGGATCTGACCGTGTACTGGGATCGGACCATGCTCTCGGATCTGACCATGTACTGGGATCGGACCATGTTCTCGGATCTGACCGTGTACTGGGATCGGACCATGCTCTCGGATCTGACCGTGTACTGGGATCTGACCATGCTCTCGGATCTGACCATGTACTGGGATCGGACCATGCTCACGGATCTGACCATGTACTGGGCTCTGACCATGTACTGGGATCGGACCATGTACTGGGATCGGACCATGTTCCAGGATCTGACCGTGTACTGGGATCGGACCATGTTCTCGGATCGGACCGTGTACTGGGATCGGACCATGCTCTCGGATCTGACCATGTACTGGGATCGGACCATGCACTGGACTCTGACCATGTACTGGGATCTGACCATGTACTGGGATCGGACCATGCAATGGACTCTGACCATGTACTGGGATCGGACCATGTTCCAGGATCTGACCGTGTACTGGGATCGGACCATGCTCTCGGATCTGACCGTGTACTGGGATCCGACCATGTTCCAGGATCTGACCGTGTACTGGGATCGGACCATGCTCTCGGATCTGACCGTGTACTGGGATCGGACCATGCTCTCGGATCTGACCGTGTACTGGGATCGGACCATGCTCTCGGATCTGACCATGTACTGGGATCGGACCATGTTCTCGGATCTGACCGTGTACTGGGATCGGACCATGCTCTCGGATCTGACCGTGTACTGGGATCTGACCATGCTCTCGGATCTGACCATGTACTGGGATCGGACCATGCTCACGGATCTGACCATGTACTGGGCTGTGACCATGTACAGGGATCGGACCATGTACTGGGATCGGACCATGTTCCAGGATCTGACCGTGTACTGGGATCGGACCATGTTCTCGGATCTGACCGTGTACTGGGATCGGACCATGTTCCAGGATCTGACCGTGTACTGGGATCGGACCATGCTCTTGGATCTGACCGTGTACTGGGATCGGACCATGCACTGGACTCTGACCATGCACTGGGCTGTGACCATGTACTGGGCTCTGACCATGTACTGGGATCTGACCATGCACTGGGCTCTGACCATGTACTGGGATCTGACCATGCACTGGACTCTGACCATGCACTGGGATCTGACCATGCACTGGGCTCTGACCATGTACTGGGATCTGACCATGCACTGGGCTCTGACAATGCACTGGGCTCTGACCATGTACTGGGATCTGACCATGCACTGGGCTCTGACCATGCACTGGGCTCTGACCGTGTACTGGGCTCTGACCGTGTACTGGGCTCTGACCATGCACTGGGCTGTGATCATGCACTGGGCTCTGACCATGTACTGGGATCGGACCATGTTCTCGGATCTGACCGTGTCCTGGGATCTGACCATGTACTGGGCTCTGACCGTGTACTGGGATCTGACCATGCACTGGACTCTGACCGTGTACTGGGCTCTGACCGTGTACTGGGCTCTGACCATGCACTGGGCTGTGATCATGCACTGGGATCGGACCATGCACTGGGATCGGACCATGTTCTCGGATCTGACCGTGTCCTGGGATCTGACCGTGTACTGGGATCGGACCATGCACTGGACTCTGACCATGCACTGGGCTCTGACCATGCACTGGGCTCTGACCATGCACTGGGCTCTGACCGTGTACTGGGCTCTGACCGTGTACTGGGCTCTGACCATGCACTGGGCTGTGATCATGCACTGGGCTCTGACCATGTACTGGGATCGGACCATGTTCTCGGATCTGACCGTGTCCTGGGATCTGACCATGTACTGGACTTTGACCGTGTACTGGGCTCTGACCATGTACTGGGATCGGACCATGTTCTCGGATCTGACCGTGTCCTGGGATCGGACCATGCTCTCGGATCTGACCGTGTACTGGGATCGGACCATGTACTGGGCTCTGACCGTGAACTGGGATCTGACCATGCACTGGACTCTGACCGTGTACTGGGATTGGACCATGTTCTCGGATCTGACCGTGTACTGGGATCGGACCATGCTCTCGGATCTGACCATGTACTGGGATCGGACCATGCTCTCGGATCTGACCATGTACTGGGATCGGACCATGTTCTCGGATCTGACCGTGTACTGGGATCGGACCATGCTCTCGGATCTGACCGTGTACTGGGCTCTGACCATGTACTGGGATCGGACCATGCTCTCGGACCTGACCGTGTACTGGGATCGGACCATGCACTGGGCTCTGACCGTGTACTGGGATCGGACCATGTTCTAGGATCTGACCGTGTACTGGGATCGGACCATGTTCTCGGATCTGACCGTGTACTGGGATCGGACCATGCTCTCGGATCTGACCGTGTACTGGGCTCTGACCATGTACTGGGATCGGACCATGCTCTCGGACCTGACCGTGTACTGGGATCGGACCATGCACTGGGCTCTGACCGTGTACTGGGATCGGACCATGTTCTCGGATCTGACCGTGTACTGGGATCGGACCATGCACTGGGCTCTGACCGTGTACTGGGATCGGACCATGTTCTCGGATCTGACCGTGTACTGGGATCGGACCATGTTCTCGGATCTGACCGTGTACTGGGATCGGACCATGCTCTCGGATCTGACCATGTACTGGGATCGGACCATGCTCTCGGACCTGACCGTGTACTGGGATCGGACCATGCTCTCGGATCTGACCGTGTACTGGGATCGGACCATGTTCTCGGATCTGACCGTGTTTTGGGATCGGACCATGTTCTCGGATCTGACCGTGTACTGGGATCGGACCATGCTCTCGGATCTGACCGTGTACTGGGATCGGACCATGCTCTCGGATCTGACCGTGTACTGGGATCGGACCATGCTCTCGGATCTGACCGTGTACTGGGATCGGACCATGCTCTCGGATCTGACCGTGTACTGGGATCGGACCATGCTCTCGGATCTGACCGTGTACTGGGATCGGACCATGCTCTCGGACCTGACCATGTACTGGGATCGGACCATGCACTGGGCCCTGACCATGTACTGGGATCGGACCATGTTCTCGGATCTGACCGTGTACTGGGATCAGACCATGCTCTCGGATCTGACCGTGTACTGGGCTCTGACCATGTACTGGGATCGGACCATGTTCTCGGATCTGACCGTGCACTGGGATCGGACCATGCTCTCGGATCTGACCATGTACTGGGATCGGACCATGCTCTCGGATCTGACCATGTACTGGGATCGGACCATGCTCTCGGATCTGACCATTTACTGGGATCGGACCATGCTCTCGGATCTGACCGTGTACTGGGATCGGACCATACTCTCGGACCTGACCATGTACTGGGATCGGACCATGCTCTCGGATCTGACCGTGTACTGGGATCGGACCATGCTCTCGGACCTGACCATGTACTGGGATCGGACCATGCACTGGGCCCTGACCATGTACTGGGATCGGACCATGTTCTCGGATCTGACCGTGTACTGGGATCAGACCATGCTCTCGGATCTGACCGTGTACTGGGCTCTGACCATGTACTGGGATCGGACCATGTTCTCGGATCTGACCGTGCACTGGGATCGGACCATGCTCTCGGATCTGACCGTGTACTGGGCTCTGACCATGTACTGGGATCGGACCATGTTCTCGGATCTGACCGTGTACTGGGATCGGACCATGCTCTCGGATCTGACCGTGTACTGGGATCGGACCATGTTCTCGGATCTGACCGTGTACTGGGATCGGACCATGCTCTCGGATCTGACCATGTACTGGGATCGGACCATGCTCTCGGATCTGACCATGTACTGGGATCGGACCATGCACTGGACTCTGACCATGCACTGGGCCCTGACCATGTACTGGGATCGGACCATGCTCTCGGATCTGACCATTTACTGGGATCGGACCATGCACTGGACTCTGACCATGCACTGGGCTGTGACCATGTACTGGGCTCTGACCATGTACTGGGATCGGGCCATGTTCCAGGATCTGACCGTGTACTGGGATCGGACCATGCTCTCGGATCTGACCGTGTACTGGGATCGGACCATGCTCTCGGATCTGACCGTGTACTGGGATCGGACCATGCTCTCAGATCTGACCGTGTACTGGGATCGGACCATGTTCCAGGATCTGACCGTGTACTGGAATCGGACCATGCTCTCGGATCTGACCGTGTATGGGATCGGACCGTGTTCTAGGATCTGACCATGCACTGGGCTCTGACCATGCACTGGGCATTGACCATGTACTGGGATCGGACCATGCACTGGACTCTGACCATGCACTGGGCTGTGACCATGTACTGGGATCGGACCATGTTCTAGGATCTGACCGTGTACTGGAATCGGACCATGTTCTCGGATCTGACCGTGTACTGGGATCGGACCATGTTCTCGGATCTGACCATGTACTGGAATCGGACCATGTTTTAGGATCTGACCGTGTACTGGGATCCGACCATGTTCCAGGATCTGACCGTGTACTGGGATCGGACCATGCTCTCGGATCTGACCGTGTACTGGGATCGGACCATGCTCTCGGATCTGACCGTGTACTGGGATCGGACCATGCTCTCGGATCTGACCATGTACTGGGATCGGACCATGCTCTCGGATCTGACCGTGTACTGGGATCTGACCATGCTCTCGGATCTGACCATGTACTGGGATCGGACCATGCTCTCGGATCTGACCGTGTACTGGAATCGGACCATGTTCTCGGATCTGACCGTGCACTGGGATCGGACCATGCTCTCGGATCTGACCATGTACTGGAATCGGACCATGTTTTAGGATCTGACCGTGTACTGGGATCCGACCATGTTCCAGGATCTGACCGTGTACTGGGATCGGACCATGCTCTCGGATCTGACCGTGTACTGGGATCGGACCATGCTCTCGGATCTGACCGTGTACTGGGATCGGACCATGCTCTCGGATCTGACCATGTACTGGGATCGGACCATGCTCTCGGATCTGACCGTGTACTGGGATCGGACCATGCTCTCGGATCTGACCGTGTACTGGGATCGGACCATGCTCTCGGATCTGACCGTGTACTGGGATCTGACCATGCTCTCGGATCTGACCATGTACTGGGATCGGACCATGCTCTCGGATCTGACCGTGTACTGGGATCGGACCATGCTCTCGGATCTGACCGTGTACTGGGATCGGACCATGCTCTCGGATCTGACCATGTACTGGGATCGGACCATGTTCTCGGATCTGACCGTGTACTGGGATCGGACCATGCTCTCGGATCTGACCGTGTACTGGGATCTGACCATGCTCTCGGATCTGACCATGTACTGGGATCGGACCATGCTCACGGATCTGACCATGTACTGGGCTCTGACCATGTACTGGGATCGGACCATGTACTGGGATCGGACCATGTTCCAGGATCTGACCGTGTACTGGGATCGGACCATGTTCTCGGATCGGACCGTGTACTGGGATCGGACCATGCTCTCGGATCTGACCATGTCCTGGGATCGGACCATGCACTGGACTCTGACCATGTACTGGGATCTGACCATGTACTGGGATCGGACCATGCAATGGACTCTGACCATGTACTGGGATCGGACCATGTTCCAGGATCTGACCGTGTACTGGGATCGGACCATGCTCTCGGATCTGACCGTGTACTGGGATCCGACCATGTTCCAGGATCTGACCGTGTACTGGGATCGGACCATGCTCTCGGATCTGACCGTGTACTGGGATCGGACCATGCTCCCGGATCTGACCGTGTACTGGGATCGGACCATGCTCTCGGATCTGACCATGTACTGGGATCGGACCATGTTCTCGGATCTGACCGTGTACTGGGATCGGACCATGCTCTCGGATCTGACCGTGTACTGGGATCTGACCATGCTCTCGGATCTGACCATGTACTGGGATCGGACCATGCTCACGGATCTGACCATGTACTGGGCTCTGACCATGTACTGGGATCGGACCATGTACTGGGATCGGACCATGTTCCAGGATCTGACCGTGTACTGGGATCGGACCATGTTCTCGGATCTGACCGTGTACTGGGATCGGACCATGTTCCAGGATCTGACCGTGTACTGGGATCGGACCATGCTCTTGGATCTGACCGTGTACTGGGATCGGACCATGCACTGGACTCTGACCATGCACTGGGCTGTGACCATGTACTGGGCTCTGACCATGTACTGGGATCTGACCATGCACTGGGCTCTGACCATGTACTGGGATCTGACCATGCACTGGACTCTGACCATGCACTGGGATCTGACCATGTACTGGGATCTGACCATGCACTGGACTCTGACCATGCACTGGGCTCTGATCATGCACTGGGATCGGACCATGCACTGGACTCTGACCATGCACTGGGCTCTGACCATGCACTGGGCTCTGACCATGCACTGGGCTCTGACCGTGTACTGGGCTCTGACCATGCACTGGGCTGTGATCATGCACTGGGCTCTGACCATGTACTGGGATCGGACGATGTTCTCGGATCTGACCGTGTCCTGGGATCTGACCATGTACTGGGCTCTGACCGTGTACTGGGATCTGACCATGCACTGGACTCTGACCGTGTACTGGGATCGGACCATGTTCTCGGATCTGACCGTGTACTGGGATCGGACCATTTTCTCGGATCTGACCGTGTACTGGGATCTGACCATGTACTGGGCTCTGACCGTGAACTGGGATCTGACCATGTACTGGGATCGGACCATGCAATGGACTCTGACCATGTACTGGGATCGGACCATGTTCCAGGATCTGACCGTGTACTGGGATCGGACCATGCTCTCGGATCTGACCGTGTACTGGGATCCGACCATGTTCCAGGATCTGACCGTGTACTGGGATCGGACCATGCTCTCGGATCTGACCGTGTACTGGGATCGGACCATGCTCTCGGATCTGACCGTGTACTGGGATCGGACCATGCTCTCGGATCTGACCATGTACTGGGATCGGACCATGTTCTCGGATCTGACCGTGTACTGGGATCGGACCATGCTCTCGGATCTGACCGTGTACTGGGATCTGACCATGCTCTCGGATCTGACCATGTACTGGGATCGGACCATGCTCACGGATCTGACCATGTACTGGGCTCTGACCATGTACTGGGATCGGACCATGTACTGGGATCGGACCATGTTCCAGGATCTGACCGTGTACTGGGATCGGACCATGTTCTCGGATCTGACCGTGTACTGGGATCGGACCATGTTCCAGGATCTGACCGTGTACTGGGATCGGACCATGCTCTTGGATCTGACCGTGTACTGGGATCGGACCATGCACTGGACTCTGACCATGCACTGGGCTGTGACCATGTACTGGGTTCTGACCATGTACTGGGATCTGACCATGCACTAGGCTCTGACCATGTACTGGGATCTGACCATGCACTGGACTCTGACCATGCACTGGGATCTGACCATGTACTGGGATCTGACCATGCACTGGACTCTGACCATGCACTGGGCTCTGATCATGCACTGGGATCGGACCATGCACTGGACTCTGACCATGCACTGGGCTCTGACCATGCACTGGGCTCTGACCATGCACTGGGATCTGACCATGTACTGGGCTCTGACCGTGTACTGGGATCTGACCATGCACTGGACTCTGACCGTGTACTGGGATCGGACCATGTTCTCGGATCTGACCGTGTACTGGGATCGGACCATTTTCTCGGATCTGACCGTGTACTGGGATCTGACCATGTACTGGGCTCTGACCGTGAACTGGGATCTGACCATGCACTGGACTCTGACCGTGTACTGGAATCGGACCATGCTCTCGGATCTGACCGTGTACTGGGATCGGACCATGTTCTCGGATCTGACCGTGTTCTGGGATCGGACCATGCACTGGGCTCTGACCGTGTACTGGGATCGGACCATGCTCTCGGATCTGACCGTGTACTGGGATCGGACCATGCTCTCGGATCTGACCGTGTACTGGGCTCTGACCATGTACTGGGATCGGACCATGCTCTCGGACCTGACCGTGTACTGGGATCGGACCATGCTCTCGGATCTGACCATGTACTGGGCTCTGACCGTGTACTGGGATCGGACCATGTTCTCGGATCTGACCGTGTACTGGTATCGGACCATGTTCTCGGATCTGACCGTGTACTGGGATCGGACCATGCTCTCGGATCTGACCGTGTACTGGGATCGGACCATGCTCTCGGATCTGACCATGTACTGGGATCGGACCATGCTCTCGGATCTGACCATGTACTGGGATCGGACCATGCTCTCGGATCTGACCATGTACTGGGATCTGACCATGTACTGGGCTCTGACCGTGTACTGGGATCGGACCATGTTCTCGGATCTGACCGTGTACTGGGATCGGACCATGCTCTCGGATCTGACCATGTACTGGGATCGGACCATGCTCTCGGATCTGACCATGTACTGGGATCGGACCATGTACTGGGCTCTGACCGTGTACTGGGATCGGACCATGTTCTCGGATCCTACCGTGTACTGGGATCGGACCATGTTCTCGGATCTGACCGTGTACTGGGATCGGACCATGTTCTCGGATCTGACCGTGTACTGGGATCGGACCATGCTCTCGGATCTGACCGTGTACTGGGATCGGACCATACTCTCGGACCTGACCATGTACTGGGATCGGACCATGCACTGGGCCCTGACCATGTACTGGGATCGGACCATGCTCTCGGATCTGACCGTGTACTGGGATCGGACCATGCTCTCGGACCTGACCATGTACTGGGATCGGACCATGCACTGGGCCCTGACCATGTACTGGGATCGGACCATGTTCTCGGATCTGACCGTGTACTGGGATCGGACCATGTTCTCGGATCTGACCGTGTACTGGGATCGGACCATGCTCTCGGATCTGACCGTGTACTGGGCTCTGACCATGTACTGGGATCGGACCATGTTCTCGGATCTGACCGTGTACTGGGATCGGACCATGCTCTCGGATCTGACCGTGTACTGGGATCGGACCATGTTCTCGGATCTGACCGTGTACTGGGATCGGACCATGCTCTCGGATCTGACCATGTACTGGGATCGGACCATGCTCTCGGATCTGACCATTTACTGGGATCGGACCATGCACTGGACTCTGACCATGCACTGGGCTGTGACCATGTACTGGGCTCTGACCATGTACTGGGATCGGGCCATGTTCCAGGATCTGACCGTGTACTGGGATCGGGCCATGTTCCAGGATCTGACCGTGTACTGGGATCGGACCATGCTCTCGGATCTGACCGTGTACTGGGATCGGACCATGCTCTCAGATCTGACCGTGTACTGGGATCGGACCATGTTCCAGGATCTGACCGTGTACTGGAATCGGACCATGCTCTCGGATCTGACCGTGTATGGGATCGGACCGTGTTCTAGGATCTGACCATGCACTGGGCTCTGACCATGCACTGGGCATTGACCATGTACTGGGATCGGACCATGCACTGGACTCTGACCATGCACTGGGCTGTGACCATGTACTGGGATCGGACCATGTTCTAGGATCTGACCGTGTACTGGAATCGGACCATGTTCTAGGATCTGACTGTGTACTGGGATCGGACCATGTTCTCGGATCTGACCGTGTACTGGAATCGGACCATGTTTTAGGATCTGACCGTGTACTGGAATCGGACCATGTTCTAGGATCTGACTGTGTACTGGGATCGGACCATGTTCTCGGATCTGACCGTGTACTGGGATCGGACCATGCTCTCGGATCTGACCGTGTACTGGAATCGGACCATGTTCTAGGATCTGACTGTGTACTGGGATCGGACCATGTTCTCGGATCTGACCGTGTACTGGGATCGGACCATGTTCTAGGATCTGACCGTGTACTGGAATCGGACCATGTTTTAGGATCTGACCGTGTACTGGAATCGGACCATGTTCTAGGATCTGACTGTGTACTGGGATCGGACCATGTTCTCGGATCTGACCATGTACTGGGATCGGACCATGCTCTCGGATCTGACCATGTACTGGGATCGGACCATGCACTGGGCCCTGACCATGTACTGGGATCGGACCATGTTCTAGGATCTGACTGTGTACTGGGATCGGACCATGTTCTCGGATCTGACCATGTACTGGGATCGGACCATGCTCTCGGATCTGACCGTGTACTGGGATCGGACCATGCTCTCGGATCTGACCGTGTACTGGAATCGGACCATGTTCTAGGATCTGACTGTGTACTGGGATCGGACCATGTTCTCGGATCTGACCGTGTACTGGGATCGGACCATGTTCTAGGATCTGACCGTGTACTGGAATCGGACCATGTTTTAGGATCTGACCGTGTACTGGAATCGGACCATGTTCTAGGATCTGACTGTATACTGGAATCGGACCATGTTTTAGGATCTGACCGTGTACTGGGATCCCTACTCCTTCTATCAAAATGCATCACCCCACACTTGTCTGTATTAAATTCCATTGGCCACTCGCCTGCCCATTCCGCTCGACTGTTGCACTCGATTACGATCATTCTGACTTTTGCCTCTCCTGCCAGCTGGATAATAGTATTCCAGTTTCCAAGCTCACACTGCCCCTCGGGAAACATCACCCGTTACCACCTCCTGTCAACACCACTGCCTATCACCCTGCTGAGCGATATTAAAATCATAATATATGAATTATAATGGCAATCATCTTTATCTGTTTCAATCTATTAGAAATTTTACATTCACGAGCATTTCCCATTGACTTTTTTCATTTATAAATTCCTTGGTCTGTATTTCTAACACAACCTGTGTCAACCTGTCACTGCCGCTCGTGAGGCAATCTTTCAAAATAATTCTTGCATCTTACCTGGTATATTTTCAGCTTTATTTGTAGCAATGAGATGTGCTGCAGTTCGACGAGGGCTGTTGACGCTGTCGGTTATTGTGGTGCGATGGTTACCTAAATATCAAGATAAACAACATTGGAGGAATCTTAAAAACTGTGTCACACTTGATAACTACAGGTAGTCTTCAAAACCTGTTGCATTTCTCTGTAGAACTTGCTTTTCCATTGCATCTTTAACACCCTTAGGAAATCCCAAAGTACTTTACAGCCAAGCAAAATACTTTGTGAACTGTCGTCATTGTTTAAATGTAGGAAATGCAACAACCAATATATACACAGCAATAATGTGATAATGACCAGAGAATCTGTATTCAGGTGTTAAATATTGATTATTGATGAGGACACCGGGATAACTCCTTTGCTCCTCCTTAAATAGCATCTACCTGAGAGGGAAGAGAGGGGCTCAGTTTAAAGTGCCATCCGAGGGTGTGCAGCCCCTTCGCTGTTGTGTCAACATCAATTTTGTTTTAAATCTTTTGAGTGGAGTTTGAACCCACAACCGCCTGACACGGTGCAGAGGGTGAGTGAAGCTGCAATTATCAATGTGGCCAATATGTCATTTTGTCACCACGGAGAAGATGAAAGGAAGTTAGAAGGAAGCAAGATTTTGAGCTCCAGTGAATGCAGGAACAAAAACCAGGGCAGCCTCCTGGAGTGTGAGAGACTCAGCCTGAGACAATGCTACAAGTCGGTTCTGCTCCACGTGTTAAATATCGTTAGTTCAGGAAATCACTCTGCAGTCCCTCCTAAACTGAGAAATAACTGTGCTCCTGTCAATAATAATCTTCCTCAGCCTGAATGCTGAGCACTCCAAACTTTGGAAGGTGGCCTTGGAGAGACCAATTCGCTGGACTCGGTTCCCAAGAAGCCATCGGACTCAAAACATGAATTTCATTTCTCTCTCCACAGATGTTGCCATATCTGCTGTTTACCCGGAATTCCTGATTTTACTTCCCTGGACTGAGCTGTTCTTTGCGTGTCACAGGCACCCCATCAATCTTTAATGGGATTAAGGATAAAGCACGTGGTAGGAACAGATATTTAGGATTGAGCATTTGGGAAAAGCACATAAAGCATCTTCATAGAATTTACAGTGCAGAAGGAGGCCATTCCGCCCATCGAGCCTGCACCGGCTCTTGGAAAGAGCACCCTACCCAAGGTCAACACCGCCACCCTATCCCCATAACCCAGTAACCCCACCCAACACTAAGGGCAATTTTGGACACTAAGGGCAATTTATCATGACCAGAACAGCTGATACCCCATACAGCCTGTCCACACCCCTCACAATCTTATTCACCTCAATCCGGTCCCCTCTCCACCTTCTCCCATCCAAAGAAAACAACCCGAGCTTATCCAGCCTCTTCATAGCATAAACGCTCCATTCCAGGCTCATCCTGGTGAATCTCCTCTGCACCCCCTCCAGTGCAATCACATCCTTCCTATAATGTGGTGACCAGAACTGCACACAGTGCTCCCTCTGTGGCCTCACCAAAGTCCTGTACAACTGCCCTGCTCTTATCATCTATGCATGATGGATAAAGACAAGTGTCTATTTGCCTTCTTAACTCTATTAACCTGTCCCGCCACATTCAGGGATATGTGGACAAGCACTCCAAGATCCCTCTGAGCTTCCTGGTGTCCTCCCATTCATTGAGTTCTCCCTTGTGTTACTCCTTCCAAAGTCCATCACCTCAAACATTTCAGGGTTAAATTCCACCTGCCACTAATCTGCCCTTCTGATCAATCTGTCTATATCCTGTAACCCAAGATCATCTTCTCCACTGTCAACTGCCCGGCCAATCTTTGTATCATCTGCAAACTTACTTATCATCTGCCCCACATCTTCTTCTATATTGTTTATATATATCACAAACAATTAGGGACCCAGCACTGCTCCCGGTGGTAGGCCCCTGGACACCAGCGTACCGTCACACAAACAGATTCTGCTACCCTCTGTCTACTATCTCTAAGCCAATTTTGGATCTAACTTGCCACATTACCCTGGATCACATGTGTTTTCCCTTCTTTATCAGTCTCCCATGTGGGATCTCGTCAAAGGTTTTGCTGAAATCCATGTAAACTACATCAGCAGGTAGCACAGTGGTTAGCACATTTGCTTCACAGCGCCAAGGTCCCAGGTTCGATTCCCGCTTGGGTCACTGTCTGTGCGGAGTCTGCACGTCCTCCCCGTGTGTGCGTGGGTTTCCTCCGGGTGCTCCGGTTTCCTCCCACAGTCCAGGTTAGCTGGATTGGCCCCTTAAAAGGTTAGATGGGGTTACTGGGTCATGGGGATAGGGGGGAGGTGTGGGCTTGGGTAGGGTGCTCCTTAGGGCTGGTGCAGACCCGGTGGGCCAAATGGCCTCCTTCTGCACTGTAGAATCTATGATTATATCAGCTGCACTACCCTCGTCTGCACACCTGGTCACCTCCTCAAAAGATTCGATTGAATCTGTTAGGCATGAGCCCCCCCCCCATCGCCCCCCCCTCAGATTTTTAATAATAATCTTTATTGTCACAAGTAGGTTTACATTAACGCTGCAATGAAGTTACTGTGAAAAGCCCCTAGTCGCCACACTCCGACACCTGTTCAGGTACACAGAGCGAGAATTCAGAATGTCCAATTCACCTCACAGCATGTCTTTCGGGGCTTGTGGGAGGAAACCGGAGCACCCGGAGGAAACCCACGCAGACACGGGGAGAACGTGCAGACTCCGCACAGACAGTGACCCAAGCCGGGAATCGAACCCGAGACCCTGACGCTGTGAAGCAACAGTGCTAACCACTGTGCTACCGTGCCACCCAGATAAAGCCATACTGACTGCCCCTGATCAAACCTTGCCCCTCCAAGAGGATTCTGTCCTTCAGATTGTCCAAGAATTTCCCAGCCACTGATGTGAGACTCACTGATCTGTAATTCCCTGGTTTATGTCTACTTCCCTCTGGAACAAAGTCGCGGGGCTGGATTCTCCGCCGTCGCGATTCTCCACTTTGCCGGCATCCTGGGGGCTTCCCGAAGGCGCGGGGCTGCCCCACAATGGGAAACCCCATTGAACAGCCAGCAAAACAGAGCATCCCACCGGCGTAACGGAGCAGCCCACCGGCGTAACGGAGCAGCCCACCGGCGTAACGGAGCAGCCCACCGGCGTAACGGAGCATCCCACCGGCGTAACGGAGCAGCCCACCGGCGTAACGGAGCATCCCACCGGCGTAACGGAGCATCCCACCGGCGTAACGGAGCAGCCCACCGGCGTAACGGAGCATCCCACCGGCGTAACGGAGCATCCCACCGGCGTAACGGAGCATCCCACCGGCGTAACGGAGCAGCCCACCGGCGTAACGGAGCAGCCCACCGGCGTAACGGAGCAGCCCACCGGCGTAACGGAGCAGCCCACCGGCGTAACGGAGCAGCCCACCGGCGTAACGGAGCATCCCACCGGCGTAACGGAGCATCCCACCGGCGTAACGGAGCATCCCACCGGCGTAACGGAGCAGCCCACCGGCGTAACGGAGCATCCCACCGGCGTGCTGAACCAGAAATCTGGCACGGCGGGACAGAGAATCCAGCCCAAAGAATTTAAGCCGAGTTCTGCAGCATGTGAATCCGCAGAAGTACAAAACGCCGGTGTCAGAATAATGCAAACCACACCAAACCACACCAAACCAAACCATACCAAACCACACCAAACCACACCAAACCACACCATACCAAACCACACCAAACCACACCAAACCACACCAAACCACACCAAACCACACCACACCATACCAAACCACACCATACCACACCAAACCACACCATACCAAACCACACCAAACCACACCAAACCACACCATACCAAACCACACCATACCAAACCACACCATACCAAACCACACCAAACCACACCAAACCACACCATACCAAACCACACCATACCAAACCACACCATACCAAACCACACCAAACCACACCAAACCACACCATACCAAACCACACCAAACCATACCAAACCACACCATACCACACCAAACCACACCAAATCACACCAAACCACACCATACCACACCAAACCACACCAAACCACACCATACCACACCAAACCACACCAAACCACACCATACCAAACCACACCAAACCACACCAAACCACACCAAACCACACCAAACCACACCAAACCACACCATACCACACCATACCAAACCACACCATACCAAACCACACCAAACCATACTAAACCATACCAAACCATACTAAACCATACCAAACCATACTAAACCATACTACACCATACTAAACCATACTAAACCATACCATACCATACCAAACCATACTAAACCATACCAAACCATACTAAAATATACCAAACCACACTAAACCATACCAAACCACACTAAACCATACCAAACCATACCAAACCATACTATCCATACTAAACAATACCAAACCATACCAAACCACACTAAACCATACAAAACCATACCAAACCATACTAAACCATACCAAGCCATACTAAAACATACCAAACCATACCAAACCATACTACAACTTACCAAACCATACCAAACCATACTAAACCAGACCAAACCATACTAAACCATACTACACCATACTAAACCACACTAAACCATACAAAACCATACCAAACCATACTAAACCATACCAAGCCATACTAAAACATACCAAACCATACCAAACCATACCAAACCATACTACAACTTACCAAACCATACCAAACCATACTAAACCATACCAAACCATACTAAACCATACTACACCATACTAAACCATACTAAACCATATCATACCATACCAAACCATACTAAACCATACCAAACCATACCAAACCATACTAAATCACACTAAACCATCCCAAACCATCCCAAACCATGCCATACCATACCAAACCATCCCAAACCATACCAAACCATACCAAACCATACTAAACCATACCATACCAAACCATACCAAACCATACTAAACCATACCAAACCATACCAAACCATACTAAATCACACTAAACCATCCCAAACCATCCCAAACCATGCCATACCATACCAAACCATCCCAAACCATACCAAACCATACTAAACCATACTAAACCATACCAAACCATACTAAAGCATACCAAACCATACTAAACCATGACACTGAAGTCCATTGTCTTGTCAGTCTATTTCATAGTGCAATGTCCAACTGCAACAGAGAAATTCAAAGATGTGTTGGTGAGGTGGATTGGCCATGCTAAATTGCCCCTTAGTGTCCAATGGTTAGGTGGGTTTACGGGTTAGGGTGGGAGTGTAGGCCTAGGTCAGGTGCTCTTTTGGAAGGTCGATGCAGAATCGATGGGCCGAATAGTCTCCTTCTGCACTGTAGAGATTCTATGATTCTATGATTATCACTTAATGGGTTGCATTACACACATGTTCTTGAGGTATTTGTTAGGGTTTTATCATTACTGGGTATGGTAAATTAATAACTATGTTAGTGGATTGAAATCTCAGAGATGATGAGTTTAAGTTATGAAATTGTGTTTAAGAAATCTGACGATAAATGGAACTGCTGACAAAAACCAATTGGTTCACTGATACCTCAGAGGGAGATGTATCTGCTGTTGTTAACCAGTCTGACCGACCCTGATTCCATGTTTCGTTATTGGGCCTTAACTGCCTTCAGCGTAACTGGGGACCCGGCAATAAACGCTGCCCACGTTCCACTTACACATTGCACAATCTAAAACAATCCAGGCAGGGCAGGAAGTCTCTTTACTCTTGAGCAGGAATGCGTGCACCTCCCTCACTAACCTGGCACACATGACACGCTAACCAGAGCCCTGTGTCAGTGGCTTCATGGTTTCACAAACTTTCCCCATTTGGATTTCTGTGTTGTGCAAATGCAAATGTTGATGGTGACTGTGTGCACTGAGGGAGCGCAGTGGCTGGCACATTTCAATGTAAGTTAGCAGACAGCACCATTTAACGGCAGATCAAAGGAGGTTTCAAAACCCCATTCAAAGCAGCAAACCCACTGACTCGAAGTTGAGCTGGTTAGTAATTGTCGGAACAACGTAACTGCTGCAATCTACTATTGAGACTTTTACAAACTAGTTATTTGCTACTCAGGGTAGAGTCTCTAATAGTCAAGAGATATTAACTCAAATCCCACCGTTGCAGCCACAGATTTTGGATTCCGTGACAATAAGAGCAGGTATAAATGGGGCTGCGGTAAAAACCCGAATGCTTCATTAATGTGTTGCCATGTCACGGAAACAGCGGCAATCTGCTGTGCTCAGCAGCTCTGACCTTTCCAACCCCCCCTTCAGCCTCCGCCCCATTATCGAGGCCCCCTCCGCCCACAGCCTCAGGGAGGCCCCCAGGAACATCCCCTAACGCCCCCACCATTTGGTAAGCCCACCCCGGGCCCAATCCCTGGCAGTGCCAACATGGCATCTGGCACCTGGGCTCTGCTATGCTGGCACCCAAGCAATGTCTCTTCAGGGTGCCAGGCTGACAATGCTATGGTGCCCGGGTGCCAGAGGGAGTGGCAGGGTGCCACCCTGCCCTATCCCCGAACACCTGGGGGTCTCCAATGGCCTGAGAGACCCCACAGCTGCCATTTTGACTGGTCACATTTGTGGAAACCAGTACTAAACTGTGCCATGGTCAGTGTGCCCTGGTGAGTGTGTCCCGGTGAGTGTGACTCTGAGTAATACACACAGAGTTACAGTGTGACCCTGAGTAATACACACAGAGTTACAGTGTGACTCTGAGTAATACACACAGAGTTACAGTGTGACCCTGAGTAATACACACAGAGTTACAGTGTGACACTGAGTAATACACTCAGAGTTACAGTGTGACTCTGAGTAATACACACAGAGTTACAGTGTGACACTGAGTAATACACACAGAGTTACAGTGTGACTCTGAGTAATACACACAGAGTTACAGTGTGACTCTGAGTAATACACACAGAGTTACAGTGTGACCCTGAGTAATACACACAGAGTTACAGTGTGACACTGAGTAATACACACAGAGTTACAGTGTGACCCTGAGTAATGCACACAGAGTTACAGTGTGACCCTGAGTAATACACACAGAGTTACAGTGTGACACTGAGTAATACACACAGAGTTACAGTGTGACTCTGAGTAATACACACAGAGTTACAGTGTGACTCTGAGTAATACACACAGAGTTACAGTGTGACACTGAGTAATACACACAGAGTTACAGTGTGACACTGAGTAATACACACAGAGTTACAGTGTGACACTGAGTAATACACACAGAGTTACAGTGTGACACTGAGTAATACACACAGAGTTACAGTGTGACACTGAGTAATACACACAGAGTTACAGTGTGACACTGAGTAATACACACAGAGTTACAGTGTGACCCTGAGTAATACGCACAGTGTTACAGTGTGACACTGAGTAATACACACAGAGTTACAGTGTGACCCTGAGTAATACACACAGTGTTACAGTGTGACACTGGGTAATACACACAGAGTTACAGTGTGACTCTGAGTAATACACACAGAGTTACAGTGTGACACTGGGTAATACACACAGAGTTACAGTGTGACCCTGAGTAATACACACAGAGTTACAGTGTGACACTGAGTAATACACACAGAGTTACAGTGTGACCCTGAGTAATGCACACAGAGTTACAGTGTGACCCTGAGTAATACACACAGAGTTACAGTGTGACACTGAGTAATACACACAGAGTTACAGTGTGACTCTGAGTAATACACACAGAGTTACAGTGTGACTCTGAGTAATACACACAGAGTTACAGTGTGACAGTGAGTAATACACACAGAGTTACAGTGTGACACTGAGTAATACACACAGAGTTACAGTGTGACACTGAGTAATACACACAGAGTTACAGTGTGACACTGAGTAATACACACAGAGTTACAGTGTGACACTGAGTAATACACACAGAGTTACAGTGTGACACTGAGTAATACACACAGAGTTACAGTGTGACTCTGAGTAATACACACAGAGTTACGGTGTGACTCTGAGTAATACACACAGAGTTACGGTGTGACACTGAGTAATACACACAGAGTTACAATGTGACACTGAGTAATACACACAGAGTTACGGTGTGACCCTGAGTAATACACACAGAGTTACAGTGTGACACTGAGTAATACACACAGAGTTACAGTGTGACACTGAGTAATACACACAGAGTTACAGTGTGACACTGAGTAATACACACAGAGTTACAGTGTGACACTGAGTAATACACACAGAGTTACAGTGTGACACTGAGTAATACACACAGTGTTACAGTGTGACACTGAGTAATACACACAGAGTTACAGTGTGACACTGAGTAATACACACAGAGTTACAGTGTGACACCGAGTAATACACACAGAGTTACAGTGTGACACTGAGTAATACACACAGAGTTACAGTGTGACCCTGAGTAATACACACAGAGTTACAGTGTGACACCGAGTAATACACACAGAGTTACAGTGTGACACTGAGTAATACACACAGAGTTACCGTGTGACCCTGAGTAATACACACAGAGTTACAGTGTGACACCGAGTAATACACACAGAGTTACAGTGTGACACTGAGTAATACACTCAGAGTTACAGTGTGACACCGAGTAATACACACAGAGTTACAGTGTGACACCGAGTAATACACACAGAGTTACAGTGTGACACCGAGTAATACACACAGAGTTACAGTGTGACACCGAGTAATACACACAGAATTACAGTGTGACCCTGAGTAATACACACAGAGTTACAGTTTGACACCGAGTAATACACACAGAGTTACAGTGTGACACTGAGTAATACACTCAGAGTTACAGTGTGACACTGAGTAATACACACAGAGTTACAGTGTGACACCGAGTAATACACACAGAGTTACAGTGTGACACTGAGTAATACACACAGAGTTACAGTGTGACACCGAGTAATGCACACAGAGTTACAGTGTGACACCGAGTAATGCACTCAGAGTTACAGTGTGACACCGAGTAATACACACAGAGTTACAGTGTGACACCGAGTAATGCACACAGAGTTACAGTGTGACACTGAGTAATACACTCAGAGTTACAGTGTGACACTGAGTAATGCACACAGAGTTACAGTGTGACACTGAGTAATACACACAGAGTTACAGTGTGACACTGAGTAATGCACACAGAGCTACAGTGTGACACTGAGTAATACACTCAGAGTTACAGTGTGACACTGAGTAATACACACAGAGTTACAGTGTGACACTGAGTACTGCACACAGAGTTACAGTGTGTCACTGAGTAATGTCCACAGACAGAGTTACAATGTGACACTGAGTAATACACACAGAGTTACAGTGTGACCCTGAGTAATACACACAGAGTTACAGTGTGACACTGAGTAATGCACACAGAGTTACAGTGTGACACTGGGTAATGTCCACAGAGTTACAGTGTGACACTGAGTAATACACACAGAGTTACAGTGTGACACTGAGTACTGCACACAGAGTTACAGTGTGTCACTGAGTAATGTCCACAGACAGAGTTACAATGTGACACTGAGTAATACACACAGAGTTACAGTGTGACACTGAGTAATACACACAGAGTTACAGTGTGACACTGAGTAATGCACACAGAGTTACAGTGTGACTCTGAGTAATACACACAGAGTTACAGTGTGACACTGAGTAATACACACAGAGTTACAGCGTGACACTGAGTAATGCACACAGAGTTACAGTGTGACTCTGAGTAATACACACAGAGTTACAGTGTGACTCTGAGTAATACACACAGAGTTACAGTGTGACACTGAGTAATACACACAGAGTTACAGTGTGACTCTGAGTAATACACACAGAGTTACAGTGTGACACTGAGTAATACACACAGAGTTACAGTGTGACACTGAGTAATACACACAGAGTTACAGTGTGACACTGAGTAATGTCCACAGACAGAGTTACAATGTGACACTGAGTAATACACACAGAGTTACAGTGTGACACTGAGTAATGTCCACAGACAGAGTTACAATGTGACACTGAGTAATACACAATGCTATAATTCCATTCTGCTGACAATCAATTTATCAATTAACAATTGTCTCTTTGAACTTTACAGTCGCAATACCTTCACATCCTGAAAGCTCCACCAGATCACATTGTGGCTACTTAGCACGAATTTCATTCACATTTTCATTATCTTATTTTCACATTTTCAAAAATAGTATATTAGACAAATAATTAGAAATCTAATCCATATAAATAGAGAAATTGTTAGTTTGGCATGGTACACTTTCTGCACCCTCGTTTGTCAGGCCCGTGGTGAATATAGTTAATTAAAGATGGCTTTGAGCTGTGAAATACCTATCTGTCTTTCTTGCGATGGAACTCCTGCGCCATGTAGCTGTTCCCTGGTGTTGTTGGTTAGGTACTGAATGGAGAGAAATCACACAGTTAGCATTGTGAAGGTGACAGCATGCAGAATCCGAGAGAAGACCATTCAGCCAATCGACCTCACACTCAGCCTCTCTCAATCATTTTACCATGTTTACCACTTTCCTTTTCAATCTCTGTTTACAAAAAAAACTAACAATGCTTTTAAATGTCTGTCAGTTTCCCCTTCTGGCAGATATCTACAAAGGAAAATGTACCCAAAAGGCCAATTATTGAATCACGTCCGTTCCATCCACAATCCATGGATGAAACATGCTGAATTTATATGGCACCTATTGCATCTCAGAATTACACCCCCTGCAATAGGGCGGGCCCCAGCTCATGGGTAATTTTGGTGAAATTAGTTGACGAACGAATGTGGGCTCTTCTTCCATTGGTCGCTAATGTCCATCTCCGAAGAACATCTTAGCTAAAGGAGAACGCATGCGACAGTGCAGCACTCCCTCAGCACTGCCCTGAAGTGCCAGCCTGCATTCTGTACAATTCGCAAAGTCCCCCATTGGCTTCCATTTCTCCTCTGGAACAAGGTTTTGTGGAAGATGTCCAACATCAAATAAAATCCAATAAAACATTCCAAACCTAATGTTTCATGTTGTTTGGGCTTGAGTTGGCATCACCCCCCCCCCCCCCCCTCTGCCCCAGCAACTCAAATTCCAAGGCATTATTTGTCATTTCTATTGTTGTTTGAACAATCCTCAATTCTACACACTCACACATTAACCCGATATTTTTACCAACATGTCCATTGGTTTAATGTTGAGTGTTTATTCCAGTACTCTCGATCAGTGGTCTGATCGATGGATCTCTGAAACTAATTTATTATTTAAGATGTTGCTGCCGCACAAGGCAATCTTGAAAAGCAGAAACAAACATTTGTTTTTGCAGTTGACCTAGTTTTAATAAACATGTTTAGAGATCAAAAGACCAGCAAAGTGACCGCACTAATCAAACCATCTCCAGGTCTCTAGAAAGTACTTTTGTCTATTTCATCGACAGAATTCCTGGTCAAAAGGGTTTACTGTGCAAAACCTTTACCTTCTGAATGAGATGCTGTAGTTCGGATCTTTTACCATCACAAAAAATATTGTTCTTTTCAACCTGATTCTTATTTTCACATCGTTTTATACTGCGCAGGAACATATATTCTGGATCTGCATTCACAATTTCCTGAACCTGTTGGGAGAGGTAACAAAAGAAAAAAGTGTAAAAATACCTCATGCCAGTGAAAGAGTTTGAAAACTCGATAACAACAGTTACATTTCCATCGATCTTTGACATGACTGACCCACTCCCCAATACTAATTGATTTCTGAATGTAATAAGATTCTGGAATGGACAGACATATAGAAACATCCTCCTCTCTCTAATGTCACTCATAAACAGGATGGAGGAATCTTTTGGGGATGCCGTTGTGTAACCAGTTCCACATTTTTCTCATTTATTAATTGCCCTCCAGGCAGTGATGGTTAAAGATGACCATCGCCTCTTCAGCTACATCCTGAGCAGGATGGTGTTTTGCTGGATTCTGAAACATACGAGAATAACTCACTAACTTGGCTTCTGTGCATTCCCCTGAATTTAATGTGCATTTCAATATTCAATCCAACTTTGCAGACAGATGAAAAAAAAATACACTCTGTCCAGAGAATAGTAAAGTTAATAAAAAGAACCGTTGAATTAATATTAAAAACATCACCAATGCAACACCTGGACTAAAGAAGCTCTTCCACTTTGCTCACCTTGTCAAGTTTCATTGAAAAGTAGACATATAACAAGGCGCTTGTAACCATGTGGCCAAGCAGTAGGGCAGTGATCAGGTAGATTAACACCCGGACAGAGACAGAGGGCTGGTGTTCGCAAACCTTCCGTGGCTCAGTTAACTTGTTTGACGTTTCGTTCATATTATCGACCAGTGCAGACACTGTCAGCACAGTCTCCTCTGTTACAGTGCAGTTGCCAGGACGTAACATTCAATCTCTTGTCATCTCGCACCTTTCAGGAAACTAAATAAGTTATACAGCACATTTCTTCAAAGCCCACACTTCCTGCATGGAAAATATGTCTCGCCCTTGTCAGATGTGCAGAGAAGTGTGTACCAGCAAACCACCCCTCTTCCTTTCTTCCTCAACTAGACTTTCCCCTCTTACTGGATCAAATGAGCAAGAGGAGTCTTGCCCTGGTTGCAACTTTAATCCAGAAAGCCAATTTTATTGTTTGAAGCCAATAGTCACAGAGTTAATCTCTCGATCAATTCGCATTTCCTGTATGAACTATTTTCTTTTCTTTTTTTTTCTAACCATCCTCTTGCAAACTGTTTGCAAAGTGTTCTTTTCCTCTTTGCATGAGAATACTTTTGTTCCAAAATCATTTCCACACAGCAAGTTTGCTTTTCAATATTGGTGACATGGAAAGTGCTGAAAATTTGCAATTTAAGAGTCCAACTTTTCAAAGTGTAAAACAGTTTCTGCATCGCCTTCCTTCTCACACTGCTGCATTCAATTGTTCTTGTTAACTGTACAGGCCGCTTCGGAACCATATTGTGTGCAACTGGAACACCCACGTTATCTTAGTCCGTGATGTATATGAAGTAAGCTTTGCGTTCAGCCGTGGATTTGACTCTCCTAATGTGTGAGGCTAATGTCTCAATGGTTTATGTTTGAGGGCACAGATTGTTTCTAACAGAACATTGACTTACAGACTTTCACCAGGTTCAATGGCAAATACATTTAAACGTTAAGGGCAGCACGGTAGCCAGGGTCCCAGGTTCGATTCCCTGCTGGGTCACTGTCTGTGCGGAGTCTGCACGTTCTCCCCGTGTGTGCGTGGGTTTCCTCCGGGTGGTCCGGTTTCCTCCCACAGTCCAAAGATGTGCAGGTTAGGTGGATTGGCCGTGATAAACTGCCCTTAGTGACCAAAAAGGTTAGGAGGGGTTATTGGGTTACGGGGATAGGGTGGAAGTGAGGGCTTAAATGGGTCTGTGCAGACTCGATGGGCCGAATGGCCTTCTTCTGTACCGTATGTTCTATGTTCTATCTTCTATGTTAATGCAGACGCACCCACATTGATTTCACAGTCTTTGTGTCTTAGTATGGGCGGCATGGTTGCGCAGTGGTTAGCACAGCTGCCTCGTGGTGCCGAGGACCCGGGTTTGATCCCGGCTCTGGGTCACTGTCCGTGTGGAGTTTGCACATTCTCCCCGTGTCTGCGTGGGTTTCGCTCCCACAACCCAAAGATGTGCAGGTTAGGTGGATTGGCCATGCTAAATTGCCCCTTAATTGGAAAAAAAAATTAATTGGGTACTTTAAAATCAAACAAATAATTTTTGTAATGATGCTGATTTTAACTTCTATTTGTCAATGAGATTTGCATTGTTTAGAGAAAAAATTGGTTCTGCCTCAGCTGGGATATTGGGCACAGTTCTGGGGGCCACATTTTAGGAAGGATGTGAAGACATTGGAGCGAGTGCTGAAAAGATTCATGGGAATGGTTCCAGGGGTGAGGAATTTTAGTTATGAAGATAGATTGAAAAAGTTGGGATATTTTTCTGGAAAAGGAAATGTTGCGAGGAGATTTGATAGCGGACGTTCACAATGATGAGGGGCCTGGACAGATAGAGAGGGAAACTGTTCCCATTGGTGGAAAGGATGGAGAAGCAGTGGACACAGATTTAAGGTAATTGGATGAAGAAGCAATGGCAACGCAAGGGAAAACCTTTTGGCGCGGCGAGTGGTTAGGGTCTGGGGTGCACTGCTTGAGAAGATGGTGGAGGTCGGTACAATTGAGAATTTCAAGAGGAAGTTAGATTATTATCTGAAGAGGAAGAATGTACAGGGCTATGGGGAGAAGAGCGGGTAAGTGGCACTTGCTGAGTTGTACATTCGGGGGACATGATGGGTGTAGAAATTCTGTGATTCTGCATTGTCCCAGAGTCATGTAGAATTACAGTTAACATGCAACGTTCCACACTGCATTACATCTCAGAGGTAACTTCTTAATTCATATAATGTGACTTTTTAAACAACTAAATCTGAACATAGAGAGTGCAGAAACATAATCCACATTTCTAACATGTTGCAGGGAAAGCATTAATAATTAAAAATCTCTGTGCTCTACTCTTCGACAAATCATTTCCAGCCGTGTTGTGTTTCTTCACTTCTTCACATCCTTTTCCTCAGCTCACTTGCTTACTCTGCTCTTCAGTGTTAATGGTCAGTGTTGCTTTTTAACTTTGCAATTCTATTTTGTAAATGTTAAAGTAGGAACACTGCAGAAGGATAAAAGGCTGAGATTTAAACCTGGAGTTCTGTTGCTGTTCATGATCCAATCAAACATCACGGCCAGAGTTAACATTTCCATTTCCATGTGCCGCCCCCCCCCCCCCGCCTGACAAAATCCCCCAGGACACCACATCAATTATTGTTTCAAACCTGTCATTATTGTAGTGTTGGCAAATTCAATAAATAGATTCCACCAACAATGTGAGATGATTGTCCAGGGAATTGGATTATTATCTGACAGGGAAGATATAATAAATGGAATAAACTGTTAGTTGTTCGGAGCAATTTGACAATCCTAGAATGCTACAATCTAAATCATTCCTGTGACTTTTTGAATGATCTGTATAACTCCCCACTTCCCCGCTCTTCCCCATATTCCTGTCAGATGTTACATAGAACATAGAACATAGAACGATACAGCGCAGTACAGGCCCTTTGGCCCACGATGTTGCACCGAAACAAAAGCCATCTAACCTACACTATGCCATTATCATCCATATGTTTATCCAATAAACTTTTAAATGCCCTCAATGTTGGCGAGTTCACTACTGTAGCAGGTAGGGCATTCCACGGCCTCACTACTCTTTGCGTAAAGAACCTACCTCTGACCTCTGTCCTATATCTATTACCCCTCAGTTTAAAGTTATGTCCCCTCGTGCCAGCCATATCCATCCGCGGGAGAAGGCTCTCACTGTCCACCCTATCCAACCCCCTGATCATTTTGTATGCCTCTATTAAGTCTCCTCTTAACCTTCTTCTCTCCAACGAAAACAACCTCAAGTCCATCAGCCTTTCCTCATAAGATTTTCCCTCCATACCAGGCAACATCCTGGTAAATCTCCTCTGCACCCGCTCCAAAGCCTCCACGTCCTTCCTATAATGCGGTGACCAGAACTGTACGCAATACTCCAAATGCGGCCGTACCAGAGTTCTGTACAGCTGCAACATGACCTCCCGACTCCGGAACTCAATCCCTCTACCAATAAAGGCCAACACTCCATAGGCCTTCTTCACAACCCTATCAACCTGGGTGGCAACTTTCAGGGATCTATGTACATGGACACCTAGATCCCTCTGCTCATCCACACTTTCAAGAACTTTACTATTAGCCAAATATTCCGCATTCCTGTTATTCCTTCCAAAGTGAATCACCTCACACTTCTCTACATTAAACTCCATTTGCCACCTCTCAGCCCAGCTCTGCAGTTTATCTATATCCCTCTGTAACCTGCTACATCCTTCCACACTATCGACAACACCACCGACTTTAGTATCGTCTGCAAATTTACTCACCCACCCTTCTGCGCCTTCCTCTAGGTCATTGATAAAAATGACAAACAGCAACGGCCCCAGAACAGATCCTTGTGGTACTCCACTTGTGACTGTACTCCATTCTGAACATTTCCCATCAACCACCACCCTCTGTCTTCTTTCAGCTAGCCAATTTGTGATCCACATCTCTAAATCACCCTCAATCCCCAGCCTCCGTATTTTTTGCAATAGCCTACCGTGGGGAACCTTATCAAACGCTTTGCTGAAATCCATATACACCACATCAACTGCTCTACCCTCGTCTACCTGTTCAGTCACCTTCTCAAAGAACTCAATAAGGTTTGTGAGGCATGACCTACCCTTCACAAAGCCATGCTGACTATCCCTGATCATATTATTCCTATCTAGATGATTATAAATCTTGTCTCTTATAATCCCCTCCAAGACTTTACCCACTACAGACGTGAGGCTCACCGGTCTATAGTTGCCGGAGTTGTCTCTGCTCCCCTTTTTGAACAAAGGGACCACATTTGCTGTCCTCCAGTCCTCTGGTACTATTCCTGTAGCCAATGATGACATAAAAATCAAAGCCAAAGGTCCAGCAATCTCTTCCCTGGCCTCCCAGAGAATCCTAGGATAAATCCCATCAGGTCTCGGGGACTTATCTATTTTCAGCCTGTCCAGAATTGCCAACACCTCTTCCCTACGTACCTCAATGCCATCTATTCTATTAGCCTGGGGCTCAGCATTCTCCTCCACAACATTATCTTTTTCCTGAGTGAATACTGACGAAAAATATTCATTTAGTATCTCGCCTATCTCTTCAGACTCCACACACAATTTCCCATCCCTGTCCTTGACTGGTCCTACTCTTTCCCTAGTCATTCGCTTATTCCTGACATACCTATAGAAAGCTTTTGGGTTTTCCTTGATCCTTCCTGCCAAATACTTCTCATGTCCCCTCCTTGCTCGTCTTAGCTCTCTCTTTAGATCCTTCCTCGCTACCTTGTAACTATCCATCGCCCCAACCGAAACTTCACACCTCATCTTCACATAGGCCTCCTTCTTCCTCTTAACAAGCGATTCCACTTCCTTGGTAAACCACGGTTCCCTCGCTCGACGCCTTCCTCCCTGTCTGACCGGTACATACTTATCAAGAACACGCAGTAGCTGATCCTTGAACAAGCCCCACTTATCCAGTGTGCCCAACACTTGCAGCCTACTTCTCCACCTTATCCCCCCCAAGCCACGTCTAATGGCATCATAATTGCCCTTCCCCCAGCTATAACTCTTGCCCTGCGGTGTATACTTATCCCTTTCCATCATTAACGTAAACGTCACCGAATTGTGGTCACTGTCCCCAAAGTGCTCTCCTACCTCCAAATCCAACACGTGGCCTGGTTCATTACCCAAAACCAAATCCAACGTGGCCTCGCCTCTTGTTGGCTTGTCAACATATTGTGTCAGGAAACCCTCCTGCACACACTGTACAAAAAACGACCCATCTATTGTACTCGAACTATATCTTTTCCAGTCAATATTTGGAAAGTTACCCTTCAATTATGAATCCAATTCCCCTTTTGGATGTTCTTAATGAATCTGTTTCCCCCTTTTAGACAGCATCTACGAGATCACAACAACTCACTAAAGAAATCTCCCCATCTTCCCCCTGGTTCTATTGACAATTACCTTCAATCTGAGTCCCCTGGTTCCTGACCCACCTGACATGGGAAATGACTTCTCCTCTATCAAATCTGCCAAGATTTTGAACAGCTCGATTAAATCTCCCCTTACCCTTCTCAGCTCTGAGGAGAACAATCCCAGTTGCTCCAGTCCCTCCATATTAACCGACGTTCCTCCTCCCTGGTACACTCTAATCAATCTCCTCTCCAGCCTTGCAAACCTTCCTCATGAAATGCTGAGAATTGGACACAATCCTCCTGCCAGAGTCTATTCCTGGCTTTGCAAAGGGACAGTATAATTTCCTTGCTTTTTTACTCGACGCCGCTATTTATGAAGCCAAGGACACTGCAGGACTGCCTTCTTAACCCACCCTGCCAGTTTTAAAGGTGCACTCCATGGCTCTTGGTTCCTGCACATTTTAAAACTCTACCATTTTATTTTATACGGCTCCCCTTATCCTGCCAGCCAAAATATATCACTTTCCTTCCCTCTGTTATATATATATATTTTTTAAAGAGCCCGTTTCTTATTTTTTCCAATTAAGGGGCAGGTTAGCATGGCTAATCTACCTGCCCTGCACATCTTTGGGTTGTGGGGGGTGAGAGCCACCCAGACTCGGGGAGAATGTGCAAACTCCACACAGTCAGTGACCCAGGGCCGGGATCCAACCCGGATCCTCGGTTCCTTGAGGCAGCAGTGCTAACCACTGTGCCACCGTGCCGCCCTCCCCTCTGTTATATTTAATCTGTCGTGTGTCTGCCCATTTCACCAGGTCTGTCGATGAAATCTGCGTCTGGTAATTTTATCATTCACTATGTTTCAGAGTTTTGTGATGTGCAGACTTTGGAAGTTTGCCCTGTATATCCAAGCGCAGCTTCTTAATGTTGGAACGTTGGCCATCAAACAGGAAAAGGAAGAGACGATTCAGTCCATCGTACCTGGCGATCAGTACCTCATTTTGTCTCAACTCCAATTCCCTTCGCACTGAACAAAAAACAAACTATCTTCATTTTTAAAATGTCATTTAATTCCCTGCATTCAAATCTTTCTGAGCAGTTCCAGATTTCAGCTTCCCTTTGTGTGACAATATACTTGCTGATTCTCTCCTGAATGACCCACCTCTGAAGTTAAGATTGTGACAACTTTTTCTGCATTCTTTGCCAAAGGAACAACGTTTCTCTATCATTCTCTCGTGTCGCTCAGTCTCCCTCGTTTCTCTATCAGTCCTTCTTGTTTCTCTATCATTCTCTCATTTCTCTATCAGACTCTCTTATTTCTCTGACAGTTCTTAATGGAGGAATCTGGAACACTATTAACAATTAGGGATCTCCATTTGAGATGGTGGTGAGGAGGAATTTCCTCCCTCAGAGGGCTGTTAGTCGTTGGAATTCTCAGAGAGCAGTGCAGGCTGGGCCGTTGAATGTCATCAAGGCTGAGTTAGACAGAGTCCTGTTAGACAGGACAGTCGAGCATTATAGGAGATGAGCAAGAAAGTAGAGTTGAGGGCAGTTCTGCCATGATCTGCTGTGATCTTCTTGAATGATGGAGCAGGCGTTTTGAGGACAATGTTGAACCTGTGCCCTCAGTAGTTAAGGACGGTGATAGTGGATTCAGAGGTGAGCAGAGCAAGGATCGTTTCTGAAACATCTCAGTGAATTGTTGACAATTACTAATCTCTGCTGTAAACAGGCACCGATGCGGATCATATTTCTGTCTTGTCCAGGAAGACAGAATTTGATGTAACATTTGATTCAAAGGATATTTATTACCTTTGAGAGTGCAGCACTCCCTCAGTATGACACTGAAACATCACTGCAGATTAACTTGCACAAATACCTGGTGTGAGATTTGAACTCTCTTTGGCTAAGGGTGAGTGTGAGCGGCTATTCCATGTGAGACATTACCAAGTCTATCCCAGATGTCCATTGACAAAGATTTCATACTGAATTTCACCGTTGTCAATGATGTGTTAATTGTAAGATACACAGGTGAAAGGCATTGTTTAATCTACTACCTGGAGCATTTATAAAGAGAGACTGCTTCCATGCCCGGTGGGCACCGGGGGGCTGCCGCACTTCCTTACCCCCACAAAATGCATTTGTTACAGTGCCCCTTAGGGGCTACCAGTTGGTTTAATTGCTTTTTCCAATTGGTAAATTTGTGCATTTGTTTAACTCAGAAGAATATCAAGAGAGACTGGGTCTTCTGTGGCCAATGGGGGCTGCCGGGGTTGGATTCCTTCCTCATCCCATAAAATAACATTTTGATTTAGTTGGGTGAGTTTCCTTTGTGGTTTTGTTTCAGTTACTGTGTCCCTTTGAGGGGTTATGCCTTTATTTGTTTATTGGCCCCGTTTTTTAATTGTTGAGCTGTATAAAAAGGGACTGCTGGACCCTGTGGGTAGTAGGTAGGGAGTAGCTCTCGTGATGATATGCATAAAGCAGTTATGTACATAATGTTATGCATGACCTCTGACCACTAGGTGGCAGTGTTAGCCCACCATGTGACTCTGGTTCTGGGAGTTGGGAGTAGGTCGTGCTAGGAGACAGACGTGTTTTGCACTAGCTCTACATTGGTTAATTAGTTTTGTTTGTTCATTATTTTATTTATCTTCGTTATCTTAATCACATAGTTGTTAAATAATACATTATTTAAATTAGATGTTCTGTAGTTTATCATTCACTTCGGCCAGTCTACAGAACATGACAGGTGTATATTTTTCTGAAATCTGTGAATAAACCTATTATCGAGAAAAAGTATTAATGTCCGGCTTCACATTTTATTAATTGGCTAGGATTGGTAGAACAAATCAGTTTTCATGATTTCATGAACCAAGTGATGTTTTGCAGTTGTACAAAGAGAGAAGAAAGTAACGATATAGTTAGAATCTATATCATTCCTGATTCAACAATGCCTTGTTTTAAAATCAAGTTTGTTTCAATGTCACTAGCTTTCGGAGCGCTGCTCCTTCCTCAGGTGAATGAAGTCAATGAGCACTCAACTCATCGATCGATAGTTCCAACGCGCCACAGCGAAAAACCGCACTGACATCCTCAGAAGACAAACATGGGACACAACCGACAGAATACCCTTCGTCGTCCAGTACTTCCCCGGAGCGGAGAAACTTCGACATCTTCTTCACAACCTTCAACACGTCATTGATGACGATAAACATCTTGCTAAGGTCATCCCCACACCCCCACTACTTGCCTTCAAACAACCGCGCAACCTCAAACAAACCATTGTTTGCAGCAAACTACCCAGTCTTCAGAACAGTGACCACGACACCACACAACCCTGCCATGGCAATCTCTGCAAGACGTGCCAGATCATCGACATGGATACCACTATTACACGTGAGAACACCACCCACCAGGTACGCGGTATGTACTCGTGCGACTCGGCCAACGTTGTCTACCTCATACGCTGCAGGAAAGGATGTCCTGAAGCGTGGTACATTGGCGAGACCATGCAGACGCTGCGACAACAAATGAACGGACATCGCGCAACAATCACCAGGCAGGAATGTTCCCTTCCAGTCGGGGAACACTTCAGCAGTCAAGGGCATTCAGCCTCTGATCTCCGGGTAAGCGTTCTCCAAGGCGGCCTTCAGGACGCGCGACAACGCAGAATTGCCGAGCAGAAACTTATAGCCAAGTTCCGCACACATGAGTACAGCCTCAACCGGGACCTGGGATTCATGTCGCATTACATTCATCCCCCACCATCTGGCCTGCGAAATCCTACCAACTGTCCTGGCTTGACACAATTCACACCTCTTTAACCTGGGCTTACCCCATCTCTGGATCTGTAAAGATTTAATCACCTGCTAATGCTCGCATTCCAAACATTGTCTGGCATCTTTGAATCAGTCTATATATATGTATCTGGAACCTACCTCTTCATTCACCTGAGGAAGGAGCAGCGCTCCGAAAGCTAGTGACATCAAAACAAACCTGTTGGACTTTAACCTGGTGTAAGACTTCGTACTGTGCTCACCCCAGTCCAACGCCGGCATCTCCACATCTTGTTTTAAAATGTTGTGTCCTTATGTTCAAACTCTTCCAGCTTGATCTCTGAAATCTTATCCGGTCCCTATATCTCTGCTCTCTAACTCTGGCCTCACATGCAGCTCTGGCGTCCAGTGTTTCAGTATTGGTTACTGTGTCTCCAGCTGTGCGGACCCTGAGATCTGGAATTCCCTCTCAAAACCTCGTTGCTTCTCTGCTCTTTGCATCCTACCTGGAGCCAACCTTTGGTCACCGATGTTAATATATTCATCTTTGGCTCAATGTCAAATTTTGTCTGATTACTCTCCTGCGAGGCTATTTCAGGTTTTGCCACTTTTACAGTTACATAAACGCATCTTGGTGTGAATTCATTTTTACACCTTGATGGGACCTCCACCTCTTGGCTTGAATTTGTGTTTAAAAGCATTTTGTTCTGTGCATACATTCCACAAGTTAAGTTTCCTTTTGCCGATTTCACTGTCCAGACATTGCGTTGCCATCGCTAAGGTTTTAAATCTCCTTCTGTGAATGTCCTGCGATTAAACAGCCAACTGTGCGTTTCCCACAGAACTCTGCAGGGCAAAAACTAACCAAGGCATCCGAAATTACCACAGGATGTGGGGAGCCTGTAAACTATCAACAAGAAGCAGGAGCACAAAACGACACTTACTAAATGAATAGAAATGAGAGACGAGAGCCACTGGGGTGTGGCCATTGCTGACAGGGCCCAGGATTTACTGGCCATCCCTGAGGGTGTTTCATTATTGAAAAAAATATTTTATTCAAGGCATTTTCACATATACACACACATATACATCAGAGCAACAATAAAAACAACTCAATAAACAACAAAATCCACCTGCCTCGCAACACTAATTCCCCGCCACAACTCATCTTCCCCATTTTAACCCCCTTACCCCCCACCCCACAGACCCCACAACCCCCGACCGTCCCCTCCCCTTACTGACCCTCAACCCCCATCCCCCACAACCCCCGCCCCCACCCCCGACCCCCACTCCCCTTACTGACTCCCACCCCCCAACCCCCAACCCCTGACCCCCACCCCCTGACCCCCACCTCCCAACCCCCACCCACTGACCCCCACCCCATGACCCCCACCCCCCAACCCTGACCCCCACCCCCCACAACCCCCACCCCCTGACCCCCACCCCCTGACCCCCACCCTCCCAACCCCCACCTCCCAACCCCCACCCCCTGACCCCCACCCCCCCGACCACCACACCCCCCGACCCCCCACCCCCTGACCCCTACCCCCCAACCCCAACCCCCTGACCCCCACTCCCCCAACCCCACTCCCCTTACTGACCCCACCCCTGTCCCCCAACCCCCGACCCCCACCACCCCCGACCCCCAACCCCCCTGACCCCAACCCCCCCAACTCCCACCCCCCCAACCCCCCCGACCCTCACCACCCCCGACCCCCACCACCCCCGACCCCCACCCCCCGATCCCTACACCCCGACACCCATCCCCCGGCCCCACCCCCCCCTGACACCCACGTCCCCAACTCCCAACCCCCCAAACCCCCTGACCCACCCCCCCGACCCCTACCCCCCCGACCCCCACCCGCGACCCCCACCCCCTCAACCCCCAACACCCTGACCCCTGACCCCCACCCCCTTGCTGACCCCCCCCTGACCCCCATGCCCCCGACCCCCACCCACTGACCCCCACCCACTGACACCCACCCCCCTTGCTGACCCCCCCGGCCCCCAGCCCCGAACTCCCACCCCCGACCTCAACCCCCCCCGTCCCCAACCCCCCCTGACCCCCACCCCCGACCCCACCTCCTCGACCCCCTACGCCCCGACCCCCATCTCCTCGACCCCAACACCCCGACCCCCACCCCCCTCGCTGACCCCTCTATCCTCCTTAAAGAAATGGATGAACGGTTTATGCCTCTGGGTGAATCATTCACTGACCCTCGCAGAGCGAACCTGACCTTCTCCAGCCTCAGGAATTCGGCCAGGTCGCTCACCCACACTCCCGCTGTCAGCAGCTCCCAGTCCCTCCACCCAAACAAAACCCGTCTCCGGGTTATCAGGGAGGCAAAGGCCAAAACATCCGCCCCTCTCACCCCCTGGACTCCTGGGACTTCTGACATCACAAATATCACCACCTCTGGACTCGCAATCACCCAGCCCTCAGTCATCGTGTCCACGTACCCCTGCCAGAACCCCCCTGAACACGTGGACATGATTCGTAAGCTGCCCTCGCACCGCCCACACCTATCCTCTGCCCCTCAAAGAACCTGCTCATCCTCGCCACCGTCATGTGTGCACTCTCTACCACTTTAAACTGGATGAGACTTAACTTTGCGCAGGGGGAGGAGGGTTGAGGGTGGGGAGGAGGGTTGGGTTCACCACCACCTTCTGAAGGGCGACTAGGGAAGTGCAATAAATGCTGACCTAGCCAGCGACGCCCACATCCCGTAAAAATGAATTAAAAATAGTTAATAGTTAAATCAGGTTAGTTAGACCAAAGCGCCGGGGGAAGATGAGGAGAATGGTTTTTCCGCAGCAAAGTGGGATCTGGATGGTGCTGCCTGTAAGGACAGTGAAAGCAGATTCAAAATAACTTTTGTGAGAAATTGGAAACACTCTGGAATAGGAGAAACCTGGATGCTATCGGGAAAGGGTAGAGTGGCTGGAATTTAATGGATAGACCCTTTCAAAGAGTTAGAACAAGCATGATGGGGTGAATGGCCTCCTGTGCTGTAAGATTGTGTGAGTTATCGAGAGGGAGCATGAAAATTTCACAAAGCAGAGCAGGAACCATCAATCTGGAATCTGGTGGAAGAGACAGGCAGGTCCTCCCGGGGGACTGGATGATTGAACCAATGGGAAATCTCCACGTCAGATCCACTGGCTTCTCAAGCCCCAAGATGACCAGGCCAGGGGAGGCGGTGGTGCAGTGGTACTACCATTGGATGGATTGGATTTGTTTATTGTCACGTGTACCGAGGTCCAGTGAAAAGTATTTTTCTGCGAGCAGCTCAACAGATCATTAAGTACATGGGAAGAAAAGGGAAGAAAAGAAAATACATAATAGGGCAACACAAGGTATACAATGTAACTGCATAAAGAGAGAGATTAGTGATAATGTTAGTCTTAGAATTACATTTTAAAAGAATAGAACGAGTATAAGTTAAGTAAGATGTGGATGTGTTGGGGAGAGCTCGCAGAGAGTCGCCTCGCTCCGGCGCCATCTTCAGTGATGTCATCACTGGTTAACAAGAGAGCCAGAGTAATGCTCCGGGGACCGAGGTTCAAATCCCACTGCGGCAGATGGTGAACTTTGAATTCAATAAAATATTTGGAATTAAAACGAATTAATGATGACCATGAAACCATTGTCGATTGTTGTAAAAACACATCTGGTTCACCAATGGGTGGCACGGTAGCACAGCGGTTAGCACTGTGGCTTCACAGCGCCAGTGTCCCAGGTTCGATTCCCGGCTTGGGTCACTGTCTGTGCGGAGTCTGCACGTTCTCCCCGTGTCTGCGTGGGTTTCCTCCGGGTGCTCCGGTTTCCTCCCACAAGTCCCGAAAGATGTCCTGTTAGGTGATTGGACATTCTGAATTCTCCCTCTGTGGACCCGAACAGGCGCCGGAATGTGGCGACTAGGGGATTTTCACAGTAACTACATTGCAGTGTTAATGTAAACCTACTTGTGACAATAATAAAAATCATTGACAACACCACTTGCAGTCCATGAAATAATTTTTTAAAATGATGAATGAATGGATTGCAGAGAGAGTGTGAGGGCTGTGATTTACGTCAGGGGTTTTGCTCGTATCCATCGCTCAATGAAACTGCAGGCTTGGATCCTGAGGTGCGAACTCTGTCAAGGTTTATATTTGCATAGTTGTCTAGTCTTTACATCTGAGAATTATCTCAAGGTGCCTTACATAAATTACTGTCAAAGAATATTCGCCACTGACCACTGTAGCTATTTTGTACACAATCAGATCCCACAAACAAGAGGAGATGAATCACCCAGTTCTCAGTTTTTAGTTACCTTACCACACTCCTGGTTGTCCATTTGCATTTCCGGATATTTCAATTGATAATTTAATATCTCCCACCCTGTGACAATGGGGGAAATGTCTCTCTCCTGACCCAAAGACAGTAAACAACTGGTTTTCTTTCACACATTTCATCGAGGACAATATCACAAAGAGCATTGATCAGACAAAACTGACACTGAGTTAGGACAGGGGACCTCAGCTTGGTTAAAGAGGCAGGTTTTAAAGGAACGTTTAAAAGGAGAGGGATAGTTTTAAAGAGAGAATTCCAGAGCTTATGGTAAAGGGGGTTGAAGACAGAGCAGCCAATGGTGCCGCCAAAGAAGTGGGAGATACAGCAGAAATACACAAGGGACCATCGAACATCGAACATTACAGCGCAGTACAGGCCCTTCGGCCCTCGATGTTGCGCCGACCTGTGAAACCACTCTAAAGCCCATCTACACTATTCCCTTATCGTCCATATGTCTATCCAATGACCATTTAAATGCCCTTAGTGTTGGCGAGTCCACTACTGTTGCAGGCAGGGCATTCCACGCCCTTACTACTCTCTGAGTAAAGAACCTACCTCTGACATCTGTCTCATATCTATCTCCCCTCAATGTAAAGCTATGTCCCCTCGTGCTAGACATCACCATCCGAGGAAAAAGGCTCTCACTGTCCACCCTATCCAATCCTCTGATCATCTTGTATGCCTCAATTAAGTCACCTCTTAACCTTCTTCTCTCTAACGAAAACAGCCTCAAGTCCCTCAGCCTTTCCTCATAAGATCTTCCCTCCATACCAGGCAACATTCTGGTAAATCTCCTCTGCACCCTTTCCAATGCTTCCACATCCTTCCTATAATGCGGCGACCAGAGTTTCACGCAATACTCCAAATGTGGCCGCACCAGAGTTTTGTACAGCTGCAACATGACCTCATGGCTCTGAAACTCAGTCCCTCTACCAATAAAAGCTAACACACCATACGCCTTCTTAACAACCTTCTTAACAACCCTTTCAACCTGGGTGGCCACTTTCAGGGATCTATGTACATGGACACCGAGATCTCTCTGCTCATCCACACTGCCAAGAATCTTACCATTAGCCCATACTCTGTCTTCCTGTTATTCCTTCCAAAATGAATCACCTCACACTTTTCTGCATTAAACTCCATTTGCCACCTCTCAGTCCAGTGCTGCAGCTTATCTATGTCCCTCTGTAATTTGTAACATCCTTCCGCACTGTCCACAACTCCACCGACTTTAGTGTCATTTGCAAATTTACTCACCCATCCTTCTACACCCTCCTCCAGGTCATTTATAAAAATGACAAACAGCAGTGGCCCCAAAGCAGATCCTTGTGGTACACCACTAGTAACTGGACTCCAGTCTGAACACTTCCCATCAACCACCACCCTTTGTCTTCTTCCAGCTAGCCAATTTCTGATCCAAACTGCTAAATCTCCCTGAATCCCATGCTTCCATATTTTCTGCAGTAGCCTACCATGGGGAACCTTATCAAAAGCTTTATTGAAATCCATATACACCACATCAACTGCTTTACCCTCATCCACCTGTTTGGTCACCTTCTCAAAGAACTCAATAAGGTTTGAACAAAGAACAAAGAACAAAGAAATGTACAGCACAGGAACAGGCCCTTCGGCCCTCCAAGCCCGTGCCGACCATACTGCCCGACTAAACTACAATCTTCTACACTTCCTGGGTCCGTATCCTTCGATTCCCATCCTATTCATATATTTGTCAAGATGCCCCTTAAATGTCCCTATCGTCCCTGCTTCCACTACCTCCTCCGGTAGCGAGTTCCAGGCACCCACTACCCTCTGCGTAAAAAACTTGCCTCATACATCTACTCTAAACCTTGCCCCTCTCACCTTAAACCTATGCCCCCTAGTAATTGACCCCTCTACCCTGGGGAAAAGCCTCTGACTATCCACTCTGTCTATGCCCCTCATAATTTTGTATACCTCTATCAGGTCGCCCCTCAACCTCCTTCGTTCCAGTGTGAACAAACCGAGTTTATTCAATCGCTCCTCATAGCTTATGCCCTCCATACCAGGCAACATTCTGGTAAATCTCTTCTGCACCCTCTCTAAAGCCTCCACATCCTTCTGGTAGTGTGGCGACCAGAATTGAACACTATACTCCAAGTGTGGCCTAACTAAGGTTCTATACAGCTGCAACATGACTTGCCAATTCTTATACTCAATGCCCCGGCCAATGAAGGCAAGCATGCCGTATGCCTTCTTGGCTACCTTCTCCACCTGTGTTGCCCCTTTCAATGACCTGTGGACCTGTACTCCTAGATCTCTTTGACTTTCAATACTCTTGAGGGTTCTACCATTCACTGTATATTCCCTACCTGCATTAGCCCTTCCAAAATGCATTACCTCACATTTGTCCGGATTAAAATCCATCTGCCATCTCTCCGCCCAAGTCTCCAGACAATCTAAATCCTGCTGTATCCTCAGACAGTCCTCATCGCTATCCGCAATTCCACCAACCTTTGTGTCGTCTGCAAACTTACTAATCAGACCAGTTACATTTTCCTCCAAATCATTTATATATACTACAAACAGCAAAGGTCCCAACACTGATCCCTGTGGAACACCACTGGTCACAGCCCTCCAATTAGAAAAGCATCCCTCCATTGCTACCCTCTGCCTTCTATGGCCTAGCCAGTTCTGTATCCACCTTGCCAGTTCACCCCTGATCCCGTGTGACTTCACCTTTTGTACTAGTCTACCATGAGGGACCTTGTCAAAGGCCTTACTGAAGTCCATATAGACAACATCTACTGCCCTATCTGCATCAATCATCTGAGTGACCTCCTCGAAAAACTCTATCAAGTTAGTGAGACACGACCTCCCCTTCACAAAACCGTGCTGCCTCTCACTAATACGTCCATTTGCTTCCAAATGGGAGTAGATCCTGTCTCGAAGAATTCTCTCCAGTAATTTCCCTACCACTGAAGTAAGGCTCACCGGCCTGTAGTTCCCGGGATTATCCTTGCTACCCTTCTTAAACAGAGGAACAACATTGGCTATTCTCCAGTCCTCCGGGACATCCCCTGAAGACAGCGAGGATCCAAAGATTTCTGTCAAGGCCTCAGCAATTTCCTCTCCAGCCTCCTTCAGTATTCTGGGGTAGATCCCATCAGGCCCTGGGGACTTATCTACCTTAATATTTTTTAAGACACCCAACACCTCGTCTTTTTGGATCACAATGTGACCCAGGCTATCTACACCCCCTTCTCCAGACTCAACATCTACCAATTCCTTCTCTTTGGTGAATACTGATGCAAAGTATTCATTTAGTACCTCGCCCATTTCCTCTGGCTCCACACATAGATTCCCTTGCCTATCCTTCAGTGGGCCAACCCTTTCCCTGGCTACCCTCTTGCTTTTTATGTATGTGTAAAAAGCCTTGGGATTTTCCTTAACCCTATTTGCCAATGACTTTTCATGACCCCTTCTAGCCCTCCTGACTCCTTGCTTAAGTTCCTTCCTACTTTCCTTATATGCCACACAGGCTTCGTCTGTTCCCAGCCTTTTAGCCCTGACAAATGCCTCCTTTTTCTTTTTGACGAGGCCTACAATATCACTCGTCATCCAAGGTTCCCGAAAATTGCCGTATTTATCTTTCTTCCTCACAGGAACATGCCTGTCCTGTATTCCTTTCAACTGACACTTGAAAGCCTCCCACATGTCAGATGTTGATTTGCCCTCAAACATCCGCCCCCAATCTATGTTCTTCAGTTCCCGCCTAATATTGTTATAATTAGCCTTCCCCCAATTTAGCACATTCATCCTCGGACCACTCTTATCCTTGTCCACCAGTACTTTAAAACTTACTGAATTGTGGTCACTGTTACCGAAATGCTCCCCTACTGAAACATCTACCACCTGGCCGGGCTCATTCCCCAATACCAGGTCCAGTACTGCCCCTTCCCTAGTTGGACTGTTTACATATTGTTTTAAGAAGCCCTCCTGGATGCTCCTTACAAACTCCGCCCCGTCTAAGCCCCTGGCACTAAGTGAGTCCCAGTCAATATTGGGGAAGTTGAAGTCTCCCATCACCACAACCCTGTTGTTTTTACTCTTTTCCAAAATCTGTCTACCTATCTGCTCCTCTATCTCCCGCTGGCTGTTGGGAGGCCTGTAGTATACCCCCAACATTGTGACTGCACCCTTCTTATTCCTGATCTCTACCCATATAGCCTCACTGCCCTCTGAGGTGTCCTCTCGCAGTATAGCTGTGATATTCTCCCGAACAAGTAGCGCAACTCCGCCTCCCCTTTTACATCCCCCTCTATCCCGCCTGAAACATCTAAATCCTGGAACGTTTAGCTGCTAATCCTGCCCTTCCCTCAACCAGGTCTCTGTAATGGCAACGACATCATAGTTCCAAGTAGTAATCCAAGCTCTAAGTTCATCTGCCTTACCCGTAATGCTCCTTGCATTAAAACATATGCACTTCAGGCCACCAGACCCGCTGTGTTCAGCAACTTCTCCCCGTCTGCTCTGCCTCAGAGCCACACTGTCCCTATTCCCTAGTTCTCCCTCAATGCTCTCACCTTCTGACCTATTGCTCCCGTGCCCACCCCCCTGCCATACTAGTTTAAACCCTCCCGTGTGACACTAGCAAACCTCGCGGCCAGGATATTTATGCCTCTCCGGTTTAGATGCAACCCGTCCATCTTATACAGGTCACACCTGCCCCGGAAGAGCTCCCAGTGGTCCAGATAACGGAAACCCTCCCTCCTACACCAGCTGTTTAGCCACGTGTTTGTCTGCTCTATCTTCCTATTTCTAGCCTCACTGGCACGTGGCACAGGGAGTAATCCCGAGATTACAACCCTAGAGGTCCTGTCTTTTAACTTTCTGCCTAGCTCCCTGAACTCCTGCTGCAGGACCTCATACCCCTTCCTGCCTATGTCGTTAGTACCAATATGTACAACGACCTCTGCCTGTTTGCCCTCCCCCTTCAGGATTCCCTCTACCCGTTCGGAGACATCCTGGACCCTGGCACCAGGGAGGCAACATACCATCCTGGAGTCTCTTTCACGTCCACAGAAGCGCCTATCTGTGCCCCTGACTATAGAGTCCCCTATTACTATTACTCTTCTGCGCTTTGACCCTCCCTTCTGAACATCAGAGCCAGCCGTGGTGCCACTGCTCTGGCTGCTGCTGTTTTCCCCTGATAGGCTATCCCCCCCGACAGTATCCAAAGGGGTATATCTGTTCGAGAGGGGGACAACCACAGGGGATTCCTGCACTGACTGCCTGCCCTTTCTGGTGGTCACCCATTTCTCTGCCTGCACCTTGGGTGTGACCACATTTACATAACTGCGATCTATGACGCTTTCCGCCTTGTGAGGCATGACCTACCCTTCACAAAACCGTGTTGACTATGTCTAATCAAATTATTCCTTTCCAGATGATTATACATCCTATCTCTTATAAACCTTTCCAAGACTTTGCCCACAACAGAAGTAAGGCTCACTGGTCTATAGTTACCGGGGTTGTCTCTACTCCCCTTCTTGAACAAGGGGACAACATTTGCTATCCTCCAGTCTTCTGGCGCTATTCCTGTAGACAAAGATGACTTAAAGATCAAAGCCAAAGGCTCAAGAATCTCCTCCCTAGCTTCCCAGAGAATCCTAGGGTAAATCCCATCCGGCCAGAGTTGGAGCAATGCAGAGTTCTCAGAGGGTTGGAGGAATGGAGGACATTAACAATTCTTTGTGATTCAGTCCTATCAACATAAATATCGGTGCACTGGCTTCATTCAAATAGAAACAGTGTGCAGGGGTACGGGGAAAAGGCAGGCCACTGAGTCATGATGTTCGTTTGGAGAGCTGGTGCAGACTGGATGGGCCGAATGGCCTCCTGTGTGTTGAAGCAATTCTGTGATTCACTGCAAATTTTGTCAAAAGATCAAACTAAATCTGGACATTCAGTCGGATTTCAAACAATGACGAGACAGAGTACAGGAATGAGATAGAGAATCTGGTGAACTGGTGCGACGACAATAATCTCTCCCTCAATGTCAACAAAACGAAGGAGATTGTCCTCGACTTCAGGAAGCGTAGTGCAGAACATGCCCCTGTCTATATCAATGGGAACGAAGTAGAAAGGGTCGAGAGCTTCAAGTTTTTAGGTGTCCAGATCACCAACAGCCTGTCCTGGTCCCCCCATGCCGACACTATAGTTAGGAAAGCCCAGCAATGACTCTACTTTCTCAGAAGGCTAAGGAAATTTGGCATGTCAGCTACGACCCTCACCAACTTCTACAGATGCACCATAGAAAGCATTCTTTCTGGTTGTATCACAGCTTGGTATGGAGCCTGCTCTGCCCAAGACCACAGGAAATTACAAAAGGTCGTGAATGTCGGCCAGTCCATCCGCAAACCAGCCTCCCATCCATTGACTCTGTCTATAATTCCCGCTGCCTCAGAAAGGCAGCCAGCATAATTAAGGGCCCCACACACGCCGGACATACTCTCTTCCACCTCCTTCCATCAGGAAAAAGATACCAAAGTTTGAGGTCACGTACCAACCGGCTCAAGAACAGCTTCTTCCCGACTGCCATCAGACTTTTGAATGGACCTACCCCGTATTAAGTTGATCTTTTCTCTACACCTTGCTATAACTGTAACATTATATTCTGCAGTCTCTCCTTCCTTCCCTATGTACGGTATGCATTGTTTGTACAGCATGCAAGAAACAACACTTTTCACTGTATACTGATACATGTCGATTTCGGCGTGAGAACAGCTGGTGAGTCAGTTTCAGCGGGAGCATTGCGGAAGTGGTTGCTGGGAGGTAAGTCTGTCCTTTAAAAGCACTTGTCTTTGCAGGGGCAGGCCAGTCGATTTCGGCGGCGTGAGAACAGCTGGTGAGTCAGTTTCAGCGGGAGCACTGCGGAAGGAGGTTGCTGGGAGGTAAGTCAACCTTTAAAAGCACTTGTCTTTGCAGGGGCAGGCCAGTCGATTTCGGCGGGAGAACAGCTGGTGAGTCAGTTTCAGCAGGAGCAGTGCGGAAGTGGTTGCTGGGAGGTAAGTCAACCTTTAAAAGCACTTGTCTTTGCAGGGGCAGGCCAGTCGATTTCGGCGGGAGTGGAGCTGGCTGGTTAGTTAATTTCAGCAGGAGCTGAGAATTTTTCTTTTTTTTTAAATTAGTTTTTTAGGCGGGAACAGGAAGTCGACCCGCGGACGTCTGGGAAGACCCTCACCAATAAATTCTGGTGGAGAGGAAACCCGAGACACTACACGTGTAGTGTCTCCCACCCGCCCTCCTCCTTTAACCTAATAATAAAACCCATTGGTCTGAGGTAAGTACCATATTTTATTATATTATTATTATTTTTTATAAAAATTTAATTTAGTTGTTAGCCAGATCTTGGTAGAAAGTTAGAGGAATGGCAGGGAAGGGAGTGCAATGTTCCTCCTGCAGGATGTTTGAGGTGAGGGATGCAGTTAGTGTCCCTGCTGATTTTACCTGCAGGAAGTGCTGCCATCTCCAGCTCCTCCAAGACCGAGTTAGGGAACTGGAGCTGGAGTTGGAAGAACTTCGGATCATTCGGGAGGCAGAAGGGGTCATAGATAGCAGCTTCAGGGAATTAGTTACACCAAAGATTGGAGATAGGTGGGTAACTGTAAGAGGGAATGGGAAAAAGCAGTCAGTGCAGGGATCCCCTGCGGTCGTTCCCCTGAGAAACAAGTATACCGCTTTGGATACTTGTGGGGGGGCGGGACTTACCAGGGGTAAGCCATGGGGTACGGACCTCTGGCACGGAGTCTGTCCCTGTTGCTCAGAAGGGAAGGGGGGAGAGGAGCAGAGCATTAGTAATTGGGGACTCTATAGTCAGGGGCACAGATAGGAGATTTTGTGGGAGCGTGAGAGACTCACGTTTGGTATGTTGCCTCCCAGGTGCAAGGGTACGTGATGTCTCGGATCGTGTTTTCCGTGTCCTTAGGGGGGAGGGGGAGCAGCCCCAAGTCGTGGTCCACATTGGCACTAACGACATAGGTAGGAAAGGGGACAAGGATGTCAGGCAGGCTTTCAGGGAGCTAGGATGGAAGCTCAGAACTAGAACAAACAGAGTTGTTATCTCTGGGTTGTTGCCCGTGCCACGTGATAGTGAGATGAGGAATAGGGAGAGAGAGCATTTAAACACGTGGCTACAGGGATGGTGCAGGCGGGAGGGATTCAGATTTCTGGATAACTGGGGCTCTTTCTGGGGAAGGTGGGACCTCTACAGACAGGATGGTCTACATCTGAACCTGAGGGGCACAAATATTCTGGGGGGGAGATTTGTTAGTGCTCTTTGGGGGGGTTTAAACTATTGCAGCAGGGGCATGGGAGCCTGGATTGTAGTTTTAGGGTAAGGGAGAATGAGAGTATAGAGGTCAGGAGCACAGATTTGACGTCGCAGGAGGCGGCCAGTGTTCAGGTAGGTGGTTTGAAGTGTGTCTACTTCAATGCCAGGAGTATACGAAACAAGGTAGGGGAACTGGCAGCATGGGTTGGTACCTGGGACTTCGATGTTGTGGCCATTTCGGAGACATGGAGAGAGCAGGGACAGGAATGGATGTTGCAGGTTCCGGGGTTTAGGTGTTTTAGTAAGCTCAGAGAAGGAGGCAAAAGAGGGGGAGGTGTGGCGCTGCTAGTCAAGAGCAGTATTACGGTGGCGGAGAGGATGCTAGATGGGGACTCTTCTTCCGAGGTAGTATGGGCTGAAGTTAGAAACAGGAAAGGAGAGGTCACCCTGTTGGGAGTTTTTTATAGGCCTCCTAATAGTTCTAGGGATGTAGAGGAAAGGATGGCGAAGATGATTCTGGATATGAGCGAAAGTAACAGGGTAGTTATTATGGGAGACTTTAACTTTCCAAATATTGACTGGAAAAGATATAGTTCGAGTACAATAGATGGGTTGTTTTTTGTACAGTGTGTGCAGGAGGGTTTCCTGAAACAATATGTTGACAGGCCAACAAGAGGCGAGGCCACGTTGGATTTGGTTTTGGGTAATGAACCAGGCCAGGTGTTGGATTTGGAGGTAGGAGAGCACTTTGGGGACAGTGACCACAATTCGGTGACGTTTACGTTAATGATGGAAAGGGATAAGTATACACCGCAGGGCAAGAGTTATAGCTGGGGGAAGGGCAATTATGGTGCCATTAGACGTGACTTGGGGGGGGATAAGGTGGTGAAGTAGGCTGCAAGTGTTGGGCACACTGGATAAGTGGGGCTTGTTCAAGGATCAGCTACTGCGTGTTCTTGATAAGTATGTACCGGTCAGACAGGGAGGAAGGCGTCGAGCGAGGGAACCGTGGTTTACCAAGGAAGTGGAATCTCTTGTTAAGAGGAAGAAGGAGGCCTATGTGAAGATGAAGTGTGAAGTTTCGGTTGGGGCGATGGATGGTTACAAGGTAGCGAGGAAGGATCTAAAGAGAGAGCTAAGACGAGCAAGGAGGGGACATGAGAAGTATTTGGCAGGGAGGATCAAGGAAAACCCAAAAGCTTTCTATAGGTATGTCAGGAATAAGCGAATGACTAGGGAAAGAGTAGGACCAGTCATGGACAGGGATGGGAAATTGTGTGTGGAGTCTGAAGAGATAGGCGAGATACTAAATGAATATTTTTCGTCAGTATTCACTCAGGAAAAAGATAATGTTGTGGAGGAGAATGCTGAGCCCCAGGCTAATAGAATAGATGGCATTGAGGTATGTAGGGAAGAGGTGTTGGCAATTCTGGACAGGCTGAAAATAGATAAGTCCCCGGGACCTGATGGGATTTATCCTAGGATTCTCTGGGAGGCCAGGGAAGAGATTGCTGGACCTTTGGCTTTGATTTTTATGTCATCATTGGCTACAGGAATAGTGCCAGAGGACTGGAGGACAGCAAATGTGGTCCTTTTGTTCAAAAAGGGGAGCAGAGACAACCCCGGCAACTATAGACCGGTGAGCCTCACGTCTGTAGTGGGTAAAGTCTTGGAGGGGATTATAAGAGACAAGATTTATAATCATCTAGATAGGAATAATATGATCAGGGATAGTCAGCATGGCTTTGTGAAGGGTAGGTCATGCCTCACAAACCTCATTGAGTTCTTTGAGAAGGTGACTGAACAGGTAGACGAGGGTAGAGCAGTTGATGTGGATTTCAGCAAAGCGTTTGATAAGGTTCCCCACGGTAGGCTATTGCAAAAAATACGGAGGCTGGGGATTGAGGGTGATTTAGAGATGTGGATCAGAAATTGGCTAGCTGAAAGAAGACAGAGGGTGGTGGTTGATGGGAAATGTTCAGAATGGAGTACAGTCACTAGTGGAGTACCACAAGGATCTGTTCTGGGGCCGTTATCAATGACCTAGAGGAAGGCGCAGAAGGGTGGGTGAGTAAATTTGCAGACGATACTAAAGTCGGTGGTGTTGTCGATAGTGTGGAAGGATGTAGCAGGTTACAGAGGGATATAGATAAGCTGCAGAGCTGGGCTGAGAGGTGGCAAATGGAGTTTAATGTAGAGAAGTGTGAGGTGATTCACTTTGGAAGGAATAACAGGAATGCGGAATATTTGGCTAATGGTAAAGTTCTTGAAAGTGTGGATGAGCAGAGGGATCTAGGTGTCCATGTACATAGATCCCTGAAAGTTGCCACCCAGGTTGATAGGGTTGTGAAGAAGGCCTATGGAGTGTTGGCCTTTATTGGTAGAGGGATTGAGTTCCGGAGTCGGGAGGTCATGTTGCAGCTGTACAGAACTCTGGTACGGCCGCATTTGGAGTATTGCGTACAGTTCTGGTCACCGCATTATAGGAAGGACGTGGAGGTTTTGGAGCGGGTGCAGAGGAGATTTACCAGGATGTTGCCTGGTATGGAGGGAAAATCTTATGAGGAAAGGCTGATGGACTTGAGGTTGTTTTCGTTGGAGAGAAGAAGGTTAAGAGGAGACTTAATAGAGGCATACAAAATGATCAGGGGGTTGGATAGGGTGGACAGTGAGAGCCTTCTCCCGCGGATGGATATGGCTGGCACGAGGGGACATAACTTTAAACTGAGGGGTAATAGATATAGGACAGAGGTCAGAGGTAGGTTCTTTATGCAAAGAGTAGTGAGGCCGTGGAATGCCCTACCTGCTACAGTAGTGAACTCGCCAACATTGAGGGCATTTAAAAGTTTATTGGATAAACATATGGATGATAATGGCATAGTGTAGGTTAGATGGCTTTTGTTTCAGTGCAACATCGTGGGCCGAAGGGCCTGTACTGCGCTGTATTGTTCTATGTTCTATATGTTCTATGTAACAATAAAAAATCAAATCAACTCAAACATTGGACAAAGACTGGCAGTCGTGAGTATGAACGAGAAGGGGGGACAAACACCAATCCAGCCTTAGCTATTCTACCTTGAGCTGGGTAAAGAAGATTTGCTTTGGCAGTCGGGAATGTGACATCCTAAGCACATGTCCGACCAGCAGTGTTGGTTACGGATGATCATGGCCTTGATGCTGCTTTTCTTGACTCCTTCAAGCACACTATGTTCGTACACCTGTCCTCCTAGCTGATGCGGAGAATCTGTCTCAGACAGCGTTGTTGATACCTCTCCAGGACCTCGAGGTACTCCAGGCTTTTGATCCATATTGAAGAATTGTGAGGACGGCCGTCGTGCACACGAGGACCTCGGTGTTAGCATGGATGTTATGGTCGTCTAAAACTCTCGTCCTTCGGCGTCCGAAGGAGGCGCTCACAGATTGGATGTTGGATCTTGGCCCTGGAGGAGAGATGGTTCCCATGAATGGGAAATGTTCCCGATTTGGGATGGTTTCTCCGCTGGTCTTGATGGAGGGAGAGACTGGATTTGCCCCGGAGCAGGTTGGTAAAAGACTTGTGTCTTCTTGAGGATGAAGCTGAGACCGATTCTTTGGTATGTTTCCGCGAGGATGTCAAGCACGGCTTGGAGGTTATCTTCTGAGAGAGTGGAGATGGCGATGTCATCCACATGCTGAAGTGACGTCAGTGCCATTTTTTCTTGGATTTCAACCAGTTGAGGTTGGAAATTTTTCCGGCCATCCTGCAGATAATGTCCACTCCACTGGGATATCCCCCAACTCCCCAGCAAAGATGATCTTAAACTCCCACCAAGTGCAGACAAAATCAAAGCCGCCATTAAACACGTGAAGAATGGAAAAGCCACAGGAGTGGGCAGGATTCCAGGAGAGATTTTCAAACTTGGAGGAGAAGAGATCACATGTCATCTCCATCAGCTGCTCCTGAAAATCTGGGACAGAGAAGAAATTCCTGCTGATCTGAGGGATGCCGTCATCACCACCAACTTACAAAAAGGTACAAAGCAGACTATGGGAACTACCGAGGGATCTCCCTGATCTCCGTTACCGGGAGGATCATCGCCCGAATCCTTGCTGGTCGCCTTCTCCCGGCTTCTGAAGAATCCTTCCGCAAAGCCAGTGCGGCTTCCGACCAAACTGCGGAACAGACGACATGGGCCAGGATTCTCTGAAAACGCGGCTAAGTGTTGACGCCGGCGTAAACACCGGAGTTTAGATGAGGGAAATGCATTTGACGTTTTCCATTTGGACTTCAGCAAGGCTTCTGATAAGGTGGGAGACTGATAGCAAAGGTAAGAGCCCATGGGATCCAAAGAAATTTGGCAAATTGGATCTAGAATTGTCTGAGTGGCAGGAAGCAGAGGGGGATGGTCGAGGGGTGTTTTTCTGACAGGAAGCCTGTGTCCAATGGGGTCCCGTAGGGCAGCACGGTAGCATTGTGGATAGCACAATTGCTTCACAGCTCCAAGGTCCCAGGTTCGATTCCGGCTTGGGTCACTGTCTGTGTGGAGTCTGCACATCCTCCCCGTGTGAGCGTGGGTTTCCTCCGGGTGCTCCAGTTTCCTCCCACAGTCCAAAGATGTGCAGGTTAGGTGGATTGGCCGTGATAAATTGCCCTTAGTGTCCAAATTGCCCTTAGCGTTGGGTGGGGTTGCTGGGTTATGGGGATAGGGTGGAAGTGTTGACCTTGGGTAGGGTGCTCTTTCCAAGAGCCGGTGCAGACTCGATGGGCCGAATGGCCTCCTTCTGCACTGTAAATTCTATGAAATCTCTGACATTCTAGGGATCAGTGTTGGGGCCCTTGCTGATTGTGGCTTAGATAAATGATTTAGACATGAATGATACGAAATTGGTGGGGTGGTAAATAGTGAGGAGGATAGCCTTCGATTACAGGAGGGTATCGACGGGCCGGTCAGACGGGCTGATCAGAGGCAAATGGAATTCGACCCGGATAAGTGTGAGGTGATGCACTTGGGCAGGACAAACAAGGCAAAGGGAATACAGGATAAACGGCAGGATCCTGGGAAGCCCCGAGGATCAGAAGGAGCTTGGAGTGCATGTACACCCGTCCCTTAAGGTAGCAGAGCCGGTGGGTACAGTGGTTAAGAGGCCTGTGGTAAACTTGTCTTCATTAGTCGAGGCGGAGAGTTTAAGAGCAGGGAGGTTATGCTGGGACTGTATAAAGCGTTGGTTAGGCCACAGCGAGAGTATTGTGGGCAGTTCTGGAATCCACATTACAGGAGGGATGTGCTAGCACTGGACAGGGTGCAGAGGAGATTTACCAGGATGTTGCCTGGGCTGGAGAGTTTTAGTTATGAAGAGAGATTGGATAGACTGGAGTTGTTTTCCTTGGGGCAGAGGAGACTGAGGGGGACATGATTGAGATGTATAAAATTATGAGGGACATAGACAGAGTAGGCAGGAATAAACTATTCCCCTTGGTGGAGGGTCAGTGACCAGGGGGCAGAGATTTAAGGTGAGGGGCAGGAGGGTTAGAGGGGGATGTGAGGGAAAACCCTTTCACCCAGAGGGGGGTGGGAGTCTGGAACTCGCTGCCTGAAAGGGGGGTGGAGGCAGAGACCCTCAGAACATTGAAGTATTTAGATGTGCGCCTGCGATCCCAGGGCAGACACGGCTAGGGGCCCAGTGCTGGGAAATGGGATTAGAATAGTTGTTTTTGACTGGCGCAGACTCGATGGGCGGAATGGCCTTTTCTGTGCTGTGACTCCATGACTCCTCCACAACAAGATGTCGGTGAGAGTCCTCACCAACGGAAATAAGACAGAAACCTTTGAGGTGGAGACTGGAGTCAAGTGGGAATGTCTCTTCGTACCCACCCTTTTCTCAATCTTCATCATCATCATCCTTCACTTTGGCAAGAATTGGCGGCGTAACAAGGTTCTCAACATTTTATCAATTTACTCACTCTCTCAGGCTGCGCCTCAGAGTTCTGCTCACCCTCTGCAACATCAATGCCACCTACACCAACCTCTATAACATTATCCCATCTCCATCCCTGCCTTAACTTTCCAGCTAAGAAAACTTGCAATGCCTTTCTTACCTCGAGACTCACTTATTCCAGTTCTCTCCTGGTCAGCATCCCACCTTCCGACCTCCGTAAACGACAGCTCATCCAAAATATCTAACTCATACCAAGTCACATTCACTCTTCAGCTGCTTCATCAATGACCTTCCTTCCGTCATCGGGTCAGACATGGGGATGTTTGCGGGTGACTGCACAATGTTCAGCACCATTCGCAACTCCTCAGATAATGAAGCAGTCCCTGTCCAACTGCAGCAAGACCCGGACAATATCCAGGCTTGGGCTGACAAGTGGCAAGTTAGATTTGTGACACACAAGTGCCAGGCAATGACCATCTCCTACAAGAGAGGATCTAACCATCGCTCCTTGACATTCAATGGCATCACCATTGCTGAATCCCCCACAATCAGCATCCTGGGGGTTACCATTGATCAGAAACTGAACTAATTAGCTATATAAATACTGTGGCTTCAAGAGCATGTTGAGGCTGGGAATTCTGCGACAAGTAACTCACCTCCTGACTCCCCAAAGCCTGTCCACAAGGCACAAGGCACAGGTCAGGAGTGTAATGGAACACTCTCCACTTGGATGAGCGCAGCTCCAAAAACATTCAATAAGCACAACACCATCCAGGACAAAGCAGCCCGCTTGATAGGAACCCCATCCAACATTCACTCCTTCCCCATCGATGCACAGTGGCAGCCGTGTGTACCATCTACAAGGTGCACTGCAGTAACTCACCAAGGTTCCGTAGACAGCACCTTCCAAACCCACGACCACTACCATCTAGAAGGACAAGAGCAGCAGATACCTGTGAACCCCATCACCTGGAGGTGGCCCTCCGAGTCACTCACCATCCTGACGTGGAAATATATCGGCCGCTCCTTCACTGTCACTGGGGCAACATCCTGGAACTCCCTCCCTAACAGCACAGTGGGTGTACCTACACATCAAGGACTGCAGCGGTTCAAGAAGGCAGCTCACCCCCACCTTCTGAAGGACAACTAGCGATGGGCAATAAATACTGGCCTAACCAGCGACGGCCATGTCCAGAGAATGATTTTTTAAAAATCTTTAAATGTAAATAAATTTGCCCCATCAAAGTATAAAATTGAGAAAAGTTTTAATCAAGTACATTTGAATTTTCTGACAACTTGCTAATTCTTGCTCATCTCATTTTTTGGAATGTTGTTGATGAAATAGAGAATTAATTTATTAATATCTCACATTTTGCATTTTCACCTTTTCATTTTCCTCCTCAGGAGATTTGACTTCACATCATTTACTCAAATTTACTGTTTAAAATTCCAAATTGAACCATAATTATCACAAAGTGGATTTAAAAACAAGTGTGAGTTATCGGTTTCAGTTTCAACATTTCCACATTTTTTCGATTGTGTTTTTTTAATTGGGGCCAATGACTAAGATTTGTATCACTTTGATACCCAAATGAGTGTACAATCAACCAACTTGGGATTGATTTTTCTTTACATAATCCTTACTGTATTCTTTCATCACCACACTGCTCTGACTCACTCTAGACACAGAGCCAGAAACCACTCACTCTGCGACTTGGAACTGCTGTTTTATTGTAAATCGCATCATTGGCACCGTGACTACAAACTGCACCCCCCCCCCCCCCCCTCCCCCCCCCAGCATTGTGCGAAGTATCAATGATTCACCTCACATCTCTGTGGGATAAAATCCCAACTCATGTGACGTTGTGTGCGCTGCTGACACGTTTTGGGTGCTCAAGATTTAAAAAAAATAAATTTACGGGATGTGGGTGTCGCTGGTTAGGCCCAGCATTTATTGCCCATGCCTAACTGCCCTTCAGAAGGTGGGGGTGAGCTGCCTTCTTGAATCGCTGCTGTTCCTAAGGTGTAGGTACACCCACTGTGCTGTTAGGGAGGGAGTTCCAGGATGTTGCCCCAGCGACAGTGAAGGAACGGCGATATATTTCCCAGTCGGGATGGGGAGTGACTCGGAGGGGAACCTCCAGGTGGTGGGGTTCCCAGGTATCTGCTGCTCTTGTCCTTCTAGATGGTAGTGGTTGTGGGTTGGGAAGGTGCTGACTAAGGAACCTGAAGTGTTGGATTTTATTTCAATGAACTATTAACATATTAAACTCTGGTATTCAGCACATGGTGAACGTCTGAGTGGCTGGCAATGAGGTCTGTGCCCTGAGCCCTGTCCTGCTCGAGTGCCCAGGAAGTGTCGTGTTCCCTGCTTTGTACTGTGTATGCTCTTGTCCGTGATTGGCTGTCGTGTTTTGTGTGTTGATTCGTCCGTTGATCTGTCCATCATTATGTGTGTATGTATGTGATGTTCATCTGAATATCATGACATCCCCCTTTTTTACAGGAGTATGTGCCTACGTGTTTATAAATAGAGATGTGTACTGAGTGCACCTAAATGTGTGTGTGCGCAATATTTACAGCTTGTACATGGGGCTTAACTATGTACAAGGGGCGATGTCGGGTGTGACATAACAACGAGGTTGTACCATAAACAAAGAACGGGGAAATGTTGAACGATAAAACAAATTCCTGTAACGATAAGAACATAAACATATTAACAAAGTGGTTGCATTAGTTCAATGTATAAACAGTCTCATAAGTCCAGTCCAGTAGGTGGGCGACGAATTCAGGTTGACCGCCTCAAGGGTGGGTCTGGAACCACCGGCTGAGGAACGGGCCTGGCCACGGGCAACGACGGAAGGGGCATGGTAGCAGGCAGCTCCACAAAGTCGAAATCAGGAACAACAGGAGGGCGCGGTGTCAGTGTAAGGTCTCGTAGCGAGCGTGGAAGCAGGCGAAGAGCCCGGCGATTGCGCCTACGAACGGATCCATCAGGCATGCGAACCAGGAACGAGCGGGGAGCCACGCATCGGAGAACTTCGGCAGGTGCTGACCAGCCACCTTCTGGTAGGTGGATGCGGACTTCGTCTCCAGGGGCCAGGGCGGGAAGATCAGTTGCCCGTGTGTCATATGACCTCTTCTGGCGACCGCGCTGCAGTTGCATCCTGTGCAGTACCGGAGCATGGTCGATTGTGGGCACCAGAATGGAAGGCACAGTGGTCTTGAGGGCGCGACCCATCAACAGCTGGGCTGGTGAGAGACCAGTGGCTAGTGGGGCCGAGCGATAGGCCAACAGGGCGAGGCAGAAATCCGACCCGGCAGCAGCAGCCTTACAGAGGAGCCGCTTGACGATGTGAACGCCCTTCTCCGCCTTTCCGTTGGACTGGGGATGCAGAGGGCTGGACGTCACGTGTGTGAAGCCATACGAGGCAGCAAACGATGACCATTCCTGGCTGGCGAAACAGGGCCCATTGTCCGACATGACAGTCATCGGAATGCCGTGGCGAGCGAAGGTGTCAAATCGTGCAGGCGTATGACTTCTGGGTAGTTGGAGAAGTAGTCAACGACGATGACATAGTCCCTGCTGAGCATGTGAAGGAGGTCCACATCCACCTTCGCCCATGGGGACAGAAGCGTTTCAGAAGGTTGCGCCAGCTGAAACCTTTGGCAGGTTGGGCAGTTGAGCACCATATTGCCAATGTCATCACTGATGCCCAGCCAGTATACTACCCCTCGGGCCCTCCGTCTGCACTTCACGACCCCCAGGTGGCCTTCGTGTAGTTGGTCAAGAACCAGCTTGTGCATGCTGTGCGGAATCACAAGGACACCATCAATGACGGCCAAGTCATCTCGGACATTGTAGAACTACTATGGGCGTCACTGCCGATTCCGGCGTCGGAGCCGATTCCAGCGTCGGAGCCGATTCCAGCGTCAATGCCGATTCCAGCGTCACAGCCGATTCCGGCATCGGTGCCGATTCCGGCGTCGGAGCAGATTCCAGCGTCGGAGCCGATTCCAGCGTCGGAGCCGATTCCGGCGTCACTGCTGATTCCAGCGTCACAGCCGATTCCGGCGTCGGTGCCGATTCCAGCATCGGAGCCGATTCCGGCGTCACTGCCGATTCCAGCGTCACTGCCAATTCCAGCGTCACAGCCGATTCCGGCGTCGGAGCCGATTCCAGCGTCGGAGCCGATTCCGGCGTCGGAGCCGATTCCGGCGTCGGAGCCGATTCCGGCGTCGGAGCCGATTCCAGCGTCACTGCCGATTCCAGCATCGGAGCCGATTCCGGCGTCGGAGCCGATTCCGGCGTCACTGCCGATTCCAGCGTCGGAGCCGATTCCGGCGTCGGAGCCGATTCCGGTGTCGGAGCCGATTCAAGCGTCGGAGCCGATTCCAGCGTCGGAGCCGATTCCGGCGTCACTGCCGATTCCGGCGTCGGAGCCGATTCCAGCGACGGAGCCGATTCCGGCGTCGGTGCCGATTCCGGCGTCACTGCCGATTCCGGCGTCGGAGCCGATTCCAGCGTCGGAGCCGATTCCGGCGCCACTGCCGATTCCGGAGTCGGAGCCGATTCCAGCGTCGGAGCCGATTCCGGCGTCGGTGCCGATTCCGGCGTCGGAGCCGATTCCAGCGTCGGAGCCGATTCCGGCGTCGGAGCCGATTCCGGCGTCGGAGCCGATTCCAGCGTCGGAGCCGATTCCGGCGTCGGAGCCGATTACAGCGTCGGAGCCGATTCCAGCGTCGGAGCCGATTCCGGCGTCACTGCCGATTCCAGCGTCGGAGCCGATTCCATCGTCGGAGCCGATTCCATCGTCGGAGCCGATTCCAGCGTCGGAGCCGATTCCGGCGTCACTGCCGATTCCAGCGTCGGAGCCGATTCCATCGTCGGAGCCGATTCCATCGTCGGAGCCGATTACAGCGTCACTGCCGATTCCGGCGTCGGAGCCGATTCCGGCGTCGGAGCCGATTCCATCGTCGGAGCCGATTACAGCGTCACTGCCGATTCCGGCGTCGGAGCCGATTCCGGCGTCGGAGCCGATTCCAGCGTCGGAGCCGATTCCGGCGTCGGAGCCGATTCCGGCGTCGGAGCCGATTCCAGCGTCAATGCCGATTCCAGCGTCACAGCCGATTCCGGCATCGGTGCCGATTCCGGCGTCGGAGCAGATTCCAGCGTCGGAGCCGATTCCAGCGTCGGAGCCGATTCCGGCGTCACTGCTGATTCCAGCGTCACAGCCGATTCCGGCGTCGGTGCCGATTCCAGCATCGGAGCCGATTCCGGCGTCACTGCCGATTCCAGCGTCACTGCCCATTCCAGCGTCACAGCCGATTCCGGCGTCGGAGCCGATTCCAGCGTCGGAGCCGATTCCGGCGTCGGTGCCGATTCCGGCGTCACTGCCGATTCCAGCGTCACAGCCGATTCCAGCGTCGGAGCCGATTCCAGCGTCACAGCCGATTCCAGCGTCGGAGCCGATTCCGGCGTCACTGCCGATTCCAGCGTCACTGCCCATTCCAGCGTCACAGCCGATTCCGGCGTCGGAGCCGATTCCGGCGTCACTGCCGATTCCAGCGTCGGAGCCGATTCCGGCGTCGGAGCCGATTCCGGCGTCACTGCCCATTCCAGCGTCACAGCCGATTCCGGCGTCGGAGCCGATTCCGGCGTCACTGCCGATTCCGGCGTCGGAGCCGATTCCGGCGTCGGAGCCGATTCCGGCGTCACTGCCGATTCCAGCGTCGGAGCCGATTCCGGCGTCGGAGCCGATTCCAGCGTCACTGCCGATTCCGGCGTCACAGCCGATTCCGGCGTCGGAGCCGATTCCGGCGTCGGTGCCGATTCCGGCGTCGGAGCCGATTCCAGCGTCGGAGCCGATTCCGGCGTCGGAGCCGATTCCGGCGTCGGAGCCGATTCCGGAGTCGGAGCCGATTCCGGCGTCACAGCCGATTCCAGCGTCGGAGCCGATTCCGGCGTCACTGCCGATTCCAGCGTCACTGCCGATTCCGGCGTCGGAGCCGATTCCGGCGTCGGAGCCGATTCCAGCATCGGAGCCGATTCCGGCGTCGGAGCCGATTCCAGCATCGGAGCCGATTCCGGCGTCACAGCCGATTCCAGCGTCACTGCCGATTCCGGCGTCGGAGCCGATTCCGGCGTCGGTGCCGATTCCAGCGTCGGAGCCGATTCCGGCGTCGGAGCCGATTCCGGCGTCGGAGCCGATTCCGGCGTCGGAGCCGATTCCGGCGTCGGAGCCGATTCCGGAGTCGGAGCCGATGCCGGCGTCGGTGCCGATTCCAGCATCGGAGCCGATTCCGGCGTCACAGCCGATTCCGGCGTCGGAGCCGATTCCGGCGTCGGAGCCGATTCCAGCATCGGAACCGAGTCCGGCGTCGGAGCCGATTCCAGCGTCGGAGCCGATTCCGGAGTCGGAGCCGATTCCGGCGTCGGAGCCGATTCCGGCGTCGGAGCCGATTCCGGCGTCGGAGCCGATTCCAGCGTCGGAGCCGATTCCGGCGTCGGAGCCGATTCCGGCGTCGGAGCCGATTCCGGCGTCGGAGCCGATTCCAGCGTCACTGCCGATTCCAGCATCGGAGCCGATTCCGGCGTCGGAGCCGATTCCGGCGTCACTGCCGATTCCAGCGTCGGAGCCGATTCCGGCGTCGGAGCCGATTCCGGTGTCGGAGCCGATTCAAGCGTCGGAGCCGATTCCAGCGTCGGAGCCGATTCCGGCGTCACTGCCGATTCCGGCGTCGGAGCCGATTCCAGCGACGGAGCCGATTCCGGCGTCGGTGCCGATTCCGGCGTCACTGCCGATTCCGGCGTCGGAGCCGATTCCAGCGTCGGAGCCGATTCCGGCGCCACTGCCGATTCCGGAGTCGGAGCCGATTCCAGCGTCGGAGCCGATTCCGGCGTCGGTGCCGATTCCGGCGTCGGAGCCGATTCCAGCGTCGGAGCCGATTCCGGCGTCGGAGCCGATTCCGGCGTCGGAGCCGATTCCAGCGTCGGAGCCGATTCCGGCGTCGGAGCCGATTACAGCGTCGGAGCCGATTCCAGCGTCGGAGCCGATTCCGGCGTCACTGCCGATTCCAGCGTCGGAGCCGATTCCATCGTCGGAGCCGATTCCATCGTCGGAGCCGATTCCAGCGTCGGAGCCGATTCCGGCGTCACTGCCGATTCCAGCGTCGGAGCCGATTCCATCGTCGGAGCCGATTCCATCGTCGGAGCCGATTACAGCGTCACTGCCGATTCCGGCGTCGGAGCCGATTCCGGCGTCGGAGCCGATTCCATCGTCGGAGCCGATTACAGCGTCACTGCCGATTCCGGCGTCGGAGCCGATTCCGGCGTCGGAGCCGATTCCAGCGTCGGAGCCGATTCCGGCGTCGGAGCCGATTCCGGCGTCGGAGCCGATTCCGGCGTCACTGCCGATTCCGGCGTCAGAGCCGATTCCGGCGTCCGAGCCGATTCCGGCGCACTGCCGATTCCAGCGTCACTGCCGATTCCAGCGTCGGTGCCGATTCCAGCGTCGGAGCCGATTCCGGCGTCACTGCCGATACCGGCGTCGGAGCCGATTCCAGCGTCGGAGCCGATTCCGGCGTCACTGCCGATTCCAGCGTCACAGCCGATTCCAGCGTCACTGCCGATTCCGGCGTCGGAGCCGATTCCAGCGTCGGAGCCGATTCCAGCGTCGGAGCCGATTCCAGCGTCGGAGCCGATTCCGGCGTCACTGCCGATTCCGGCGTCGGAGCCGATTCCAGCGTCGGAGCCGATTCCAGCGTCGGAGCCGATTCCGGAGTCGGAGCCGATTCCGGCGTCGGAGCCGATTCCGGCGTCGGAGCCGATTCCGGCGTCACAGCCGATTCCGGCGTCACTGCCGATTCCGGCGTCGGAGCCGATTCCGGAGTCACTGCCGATTCCAGCGTCGGAGCCGATTCCGGAGTCGGAGCCGATTCCGGCGTCGGAGCCGATTCCGGCGTCGGAGCCGATTCCAGCGTCGGAGCCGATTCCGGCGTCACTGCCGATTCCGGCGTCGGAGCCGATTCCAGCGTCGGAGCCGATTCCAGCGTCGGAGCCGATTCCAGCGTCGGAGCCGATTCCGGCGTCGGAGCCGATTCCGGAGTCACTGCCGATTCCGGTGTCACTGCCGATTCCGGCGTCGGAGCCGATTCCGGAGTCACTGCCGATTCCGGCGTCACTGCCGATTCCGGCGTCGGAGCCGATTCCAGCGTCGGAGCCGATTCCAGCGTCGGAGCCGATTCCAGCGTCGGAGCCGATTCCGGCGTCACTGCCGATTCCGGTGTCACTGCCGATTCCGGCGTCGGAGCCGATTCCGGAGTCACTGCCGATTCCGGCGTCACTGCCGATTCCGGCGTCGGAGCCGATTCCAGCGTCGGAGCCGATTCCGGCGTCGGAGCCGATTCCGGAGTCGGAGCCGATTCCGGAGTCACTGCCGATTCCGGCGTCACTGCCGATTCCGGCGTCGGAGCCGATTCCAGCGTCGGAGCCGATTCCAGCGTCGGAGCCGATTCCAGCGTCGGAGCCGATTCCGGCGTCACTGCCGATTCCGGCGTCACTGCCGATTCCGGCGTCGGAGCCGATTCCAGCGTCGGAGCCGATTCCGGCGTCGGAGCCGATTCCGGCGTCAGAGCCGATTCCGGCGTCGGAGCCGATTCCGGCGTCACAGCCGATTCCAGCATCGGAGCCGATTCCAGCGTCACAGCCGATTCCGGCGTCGGTGCCGATTCCAGCGTCGGAGCCGATTCCGGCGTCGGTGCCGATTCCGGTGTCACTGCCGATTCCGGCGTCGGAGCCGATTCCAGCGTCACTGCCGATTCCAGCGTCGGAGCCGATTCCGGCGTCGGAGCCGATTCCAGCGTCGGAGCCGATTCCGGCGTCGGAGCCGATTCCAGCGTCGGAGCCGATTCCGGCGTCGGAGCCGATCCCGGCGTCGGAGCCGATTCCGGCGTCACAGCCGATTCCGGCGTCGGAGCCGATTCCGGCGTCGGAGCCGATTCCGGCGTCACTGCCGATTCCAGCGTCACTGCCGATTCCAGCGTCACTGCCGATTCCGGCGTTGGAGCCGATTCCAGCGTCGGAGCCGATTCCGGCGTCGGAGCCGATTCTGGCGTCACTGCCGATTCCAGCGTCGGAGCCGATTCCGGCGTCGGAGCCGATTCCAGCGTCGGAGCCGATTCCGGCGTCGGAGCCGATTCCGGCGTCACTGCCGATTCCGGCGTCACAGCCGATTCCGGCGTCGGAGCCGATTCCAGCATCGGAGCCGATTCCGGCGTCACAGCCGATTCCAGCGTCACTGCCGATTCCGGCGTCGGAGCCGATTCCGGCGTCGGTGCCGATTCCAGCGTCGGAGCCGATTCCGGCGTCGGAGCCGATTCTGGCGTCGGAGCCGATTCCGGCGTCGGAGCCGATTCCGGAGTCGGAGCCGATGCCGGCGTCGGTGCCGATTCCAGCATCGGAGCCGATTCCGGCGTCACAGCCGATTCCGGCGTCGGAGCCGATTCCGGCGTCGGAGCCGATTCCAGCGTCGGAGCCGATTCCGGCGTCGGAGCCGATTCCGGCGTCGGAGCCGATTCCAGCATCGGAACCGAGTCCGGCGTCGGAGCCGATTCCAGCGTCGGAGCCGATTCCAGCGTCGGAGCCGATTCCGGAGTCGGAGCCGATTCCGGCGTCGGAGCCGATTCCGGCGTCGGAGCCGATTCCGGCGTCGGAGCCGATTCCGGCGTCGGAGCCGATTCCGGCGTCGGAGCCGATTCCGGCGTCGGAGCCGATTCCAGCGTCACTGCCGATTCCAGCATCGGAGCCGATTCCGGCGTCGGAGCCGATTCCGGCGTCACTGCCGATTCCAGCGTCGGAGCCGATTCCGGCGTCGGAGCCGATTCCGGTGTCGGAGCCGATTCCAGCGTCGGAGCCGATTCCAGCGTCGGAGCCGATTCCGGCGTCACTGCCGATTCCGGCGTCGGAGCCGATTCCAGCGACGGAGCCGATTCCGGCGTCGGTGCCGATTCCGGCGTCACTGCCGATTCCGGCGTCGGAGCCGATTCCAGCGTCGGAGCCGATTCCGGCGCCACTGCCGATTCCGGAGTCGGAGCCGATTCCAGCGTCGGAGCCGATTCCGGCGTCGGTGCCGATTCCGGCGTCGGAGCCGATTCCAGCGTCGGAGCCGATTCCGGCGTCGGAGCCGATTCCGGCGTCGGAGCCGATTCCAGCGTCGGAGCCGATTCCGGCGTCGGAGCCGATTACAGCGTCGGAGCCGATTCCAGCGTCGGAGCCGATTCCGGCGTCACTGCCGACTCCAGCGTCGGAGCCGATTCCATCGTCGGAGCCGATTCCATCGTCGGAGCCGATTCCAGCGTCGGAGCCGATTCCGGCGTCACTGCCGATTCCAGCGTCGGAGCCGATTCCATCGTCGGAGCCGATTCCATCGTCGGAGCCGATTACAGCGTCACTGCCGATTCCGGCGTCGGAGCCGATTCCGGCGTCGGAGCCGATTCCAGCGTCGGAGCCGATTCCGGCGTCGGAGCCGATTCCGGCGTCGGAGCCGATTCCGGCGTCACTGCCGATTCCGGCGTCGGAGCCGATTCCGGCGTCCGAGCCGATTCCGGCGTCACTGCCGATTCCAGCGTCACTGCCGATTCCAGCGTCGGTGCCGATTCCAGCGTCGGAGCCGATTCCGGCGTCACTGCCGATTCCGGCGTCGGAGCCGATTCCAGCGTCGGAGCCGATTCCGGCGTCACTGCCGATTCCAGCGTCACAGCCGATTCCAGCGTCACTGCCGATTCCGGCGTCGGAGCCGATTCCAGCGTCGGAGCCGATTCCAGCGTCGGAGCCGATTCTGGCGTCACTGCCGATTCCGGCGTCGGAGCCGATTCCGGAGTCACTGCCGATTCCAGCGTCGGAGCCGATTCCAGCGTCGGAGCCGATTCCGGAGTCGGAGCCGATTCCGGCGTCGGAGCCGATTCCGGCGTCGGAGCCGATTCCGGCGTCACAGCCGATTCCGGCGTCACTGCCGATTCCGGCGTCGGAGCCGATTCCGGAGTCACTGCCGATTCCAGCGTCGGAGCCGATTCCGGAGTCGGAGCCGATTCCGGCGTCGGAGCCGATTCCGGCGTCGGAGCCGATTCCAGCGTCGGAGCCGATTCCGGCGTCACTGCCGATTCCGGCGTCGGAGCCGATTCCAGCGTCGGAGCCGATTCCAGCGTCGGAGCCGATTCCAGCATCGGAGCCGATTCCGGCGTCGGAGCCGATTCCGGAGTCACTGCCGATTCCGGCGTCACTGCCGATTCCGGCGTCGGAGCCGATTCCGGAGTCACTGCCGATTCCGGCGTCACTGCCGATTCCGGCGTCGGAGCCGATTCCAGCGTCGGTGCCGATTCCAGCGTCGGAGCCGATTCCAGCGTCGGAGCCGATTCCGGCGTCACTGCCGATTCCGGTGTCACTGCCGATTCCGGCGTCGGAGCCGATTCCGGAGTCACTGCCGATTCCGGCGTCACTGCCGATTCCGGCGTCGGAGCCGATTCCAGCGTCGGAGCCGATTCCGGCGTCGGAGCCGATTCCGGAGTCGGAGCCGATTCCGGAGTCACTGCCGATTCCGGCGTCACTGCCGATTCCGGCGTCGGAGCCGATTCCAGCGTCGGAGCCGATTCCAGCGTCGGAGCCGATTCCAGCGTCGGAGCCGATTCCGGCGTCACTGCCGATTCCGGCGTCACTGCCGATTCCGGCGTCGGAGCCGATTCCAGCGTCGGAGCCGATTCCGGCGTCGGAGCCGATTCCGGCGTCAGAGCCGATTCCGGCGTCAGAGCCGATTCCGGCGTCGGAGCCGATTCCGGCGTCGGAGCCGATTCCGGCGTCACAGCCGATTCCGGCGTCGGTGCCGATTCCAGCGTCGGAGCCGATTCCGGCGTCGGTGCCGATTCCGGTGTCACTGCCGATTCCGGCGTCGGAGCCGATTCCAGCGTCACTGCCGATTCCAGCGTCGGAGCCGATTCCGGCGTCGGAGCCGATTCCAGCGTCGGAGCCGATTCCGGCGTCGGAGCCGATTCCAGCGTCGGAGCCGATTCCGGCGTCGGAGCCGATCCCGGCGTCGGAGCCGATTCCGGCGTCACAGCCGATTCCGGCGTCGGAGCCGATTCCGGCGTCGGAGCCGATTCCGGCGTCACTGCCGATTCCAGCGTCGGAGCCGATTCCGGCGTCGGAGCCGATTCTGGCGTCACTGCCGATTTCAGCGTCGGAGCCGATTCCGGCGTCGGAGCCGATTCCAGCGTCGGAGCCGATTCCAGCGTCGGAGCCGATTCCGGCGTCACTGCCGATTCCGGCGTCGGAGCCGATTCCGGCGTCACAGCCGATTCCGGCGTCGGAGCCGATTCCAGCGTCGGAGCCGATTCCGGCGTCGGAGCCGATTCCAGCGTCGGAGCCGATTCCGGGGTCACTGCCGATTCCGACGTCACTGCCGATTCCGGCGTCGGAGCCGATTCCAGCGTCGGAGCCGATTCCGGCGTCACTGCCGATTCCGACGTCACTGCCGATTCCGGCGTCGGAGCCGATTCCAGCGTCGGAACCGATTCCAGCGTCGGAGCCGATTCCAGCGTCGGAGCCGATTCCGGCGTCGGAGCCGATTCTGGCGTCACTGCCGATTCCAGCGTCGGAGCCGATTCCGGCGTCACTGCCGATTCCGGCGTCGGAGCCGATTCCAGCGTCGGAGCCGATTCCGGCGTCGGAGCCGATTCCAGCGTCGGAGCCGATTCCGGAGTCGGAGCCGATTCCGGCGTCGGAGCCGATTCCTGCGTCGGAGCCGATTCCAGCATTGGAGCCGATTCCAGCGTCGGAGCCGATTCCAGCGTCGGAGCCGATTCCGCCGTCGGAGCCGATTCCGGCGTCGGAGCCGATTCCAGCGTCACTGCCGATTCCGGCGTCACTGCCGATTCCGGCGTCGGAGCCGATTCCGGCGTCACTGCCGATTCCAGCGTCGGAGCCGATTCGGCGTCGGAGCCGATTCCAGCGTCGGAGCCGATTCCGGCGTCGGAGCCGATTCCAGCGTCGGAGCCGATTCCGGCGTCGGAGCCGATCCCGGCGTCGGAGCCGATTCCGGCGTCACTGCCGATTCCAGCGTCACTGCCGATTCCGGCGTTGGAGCCGATTCCAGCGTCGGAGCCGATTCCGGCGTCGGAGCCGATTCCGGCGTCGGAGCCGATTCCGGCGTCGGTGCCGATTCCAGCGTCGGAGCCGATTCCGGCGTCACTGCCGATTCCGGCGTCGGAGCCGATTCCAGCGTCACTGCCGATTCCGGCGTCGCAGCCGATTCCAGCGTCGGAGCCGATTCCGGCGTCACTGCCGATTCCGGCGTCGGAGCCGATTCCAGCGTCACTGCCGATTCCGGCGTCGGAGCAGATTCCAGCGTCGGTGCCGATTCCAGCGTCGGAGCTGATTCCGGCGTCGGAGCCGATTCCGGCGTCGGAGCCGATTCCAGCGTCGGAGCCGATTCCGGCGTCACTGCCGATTCCGGCGTCGGAGCCGATTCCAGCGTCGGAGCCGATTCCAGCGTCGGAGCCGATTCCAGCGTCGGAGCCGATCCCGGCGTCGGAGCCGATTCCGGCGTCGGAGCCGATTCCAGCGTCGGAGCCGATTCCGGCGTCACTGCCGATTCCGGCGTCGGAGCCGATTCCAGCGTCACTGCCGATTCCGGTGTCGGAGCCGATTCCGGCGTCACTGCCGATTCCGGCGTCGGTGCCGATTCCGGCGTCGGAGCCGATTCCGGTGTCGGAGCCGATTCTGGCGTCACAGCCGATTCCGGCGTCGGAGCCGATTCCAGCGTCACTGCCGATTCCGGCGTCACTGCCGATTCCAGCGTCGGAGCCGATTCCGGCGTCGGAGCCGATTCCAGCGTCGGAGCCGATTCCGGCGTCACTGCCGATTCCAGCGTCACAGCCGATTCCGGCGTCGGAGCCGATTCCAGCGTCACTGCCGATTCCGGCGTCGGAGCCGATTCCGGCGTCGGAGCCGATTCCAGCGTCGGAGCCGATTCCAGCGTCGGAGCCGATTCCGGCGTCGGAGCCGATTCCGCCGTCAGTGCCGATTCCAGCGTCGGAGCCGATTCCAGCGTCGGAGCCGATTCCGGCGTCGGAGCCGATTCTGGCGTCACTGCCGATTCCAGCGTCGGAGCCGATTCCGGCGTCACTGCCGATTCCAGCGTCGGAGCCGATTCCAGCGTCACAGCCGATTCCGGCGTCGGAGCCGATTCTGGCGTCACTGCCGATTCCGGCGTCGGAGCCGATTCCGGCGTCACTGCCGATTCCGGCGTCACTGCCGATTCCAGCGGCGGAGCTGATTCCAGCGTCGGAGCCGATTCCGGCGTCGGAGCCGATTCCAGCGTCACAGCCGATTCCAGCGTCGGAGCCGATTCCAGCGTCGGAGCCGATTCCGGCGTCGGAGCCGATTCCAGCATCGGAGCCGATTCTGGCGTCACTGCCGATTCCAGCGTCGGAGCCGATTCCAGCGTCGGAGCCGATTCCGGCGTCGGAGCCGATTCCGGCGTCGGAGCCGATTCCAGCGTCGGTGCCGATTCCGGCGTCACTGCCGATTCCGGCGTCGGAGCCGATTCCAGCGTCACTGCCGATTCCAGCGTCGGAGCCGATTCCGGCGTCGGAGCCGATTCCAGCGTCGGAGCCCATTCCAGCGTCGGAGCCGATTCCAGCGTCGGAGCCGATTCCAGCGTCGGAGCCGATTCCGGCATCGGAGCCGATTCCAGCGTCAGAGCCGATTCCGGCGTCGGAGCCGATCCCGGCGTCGGAGCCGATTCCGGCGTCGGAGCCGATCCCGGCGTCGGAGCCGATTCCGGCGTCACTGCCGATTCCAGCGTCGGAGCCGATTCCGGCGTCACTGCCGATTCCAGCGTCGGAGCCGATTCCGGCGTCACTGCCGATTCCGGCGTTGGAGCCGATTCCAGCGTCGGAGCCGATTCCGGCGTCGGAGCCGATTCCAGCGTCGGAGCCGATTCCGGCGTCGGAGCCGATTCCGGCGTCACTGCCGATTCCAGCGTCGGAGCCGATTCCGGCGTCGGAGCCGACTCCAGCGTCGGAGCCGATTCCAGCGTCGGAGCCGATTCCAGCGTCGGAGCCGATTCCAGCGTCGGAGCTGATTCCGGCGTCGGAGCCGATTCCGGCGTCACAGCCGATTCCAGCGTCGGAGCCGATTCCGGCGTCGGAGCCGATTCCAGCGTCGGAGCCGATTCCGGCGTCGGAGCCGATTCCGGCGTCGGAGCCGACTCCAGCGTCGGAGCCGATTCCAGCGTCGGAGCCGATTCCGGCGTCGGAGCCGATTCCGGCGTCACTGCCGATTCCAGCGTCGGAGCCGATTCCGGCGTCACTGCCGATTCCAGCGTCACTGCCGATTCCAGCGTCGGAGCCGATTCCGGCGTCACTGCCGATTCCAGCGTCGGAGCCGATTCCGGCGTCACTGCCGATTCCGGCGTTGGAGCCGATTCCAGCGTCGGAGCCGATTCCGGCGTCGGAGCCGATTCCAGCGTCGGAGCCGATTCCGGCGTCGGAGCCGATTCCGGCGTCGGAGCCGATTCCAGCGTCGGAGCCGATTCCAGCGTCGGGGCCGATTCCGGCGTCGGAGCCGATTCCAGCGTCGGAGCCGATTCCGGCGTCACTGCCGATTCCGGCGTCGGAGCCGATTCCGGCGTCGGAGCCGATTCCGGCGTCGGAGCCGATTCCGGCGTCGGAGCCGATTCTGGCGTCGGAGCCGATTCCGGCGTCGGAGCCGATTCCGGCGTCGGAGCCGATTCCGGCGTCGGAGCCGATTCCGGCGTCGGAGCCGATTCCGGCGTCGGAGCCGATTCCGGCGTCACTGCCGATTCCGGTGTCGTAGCCGATTCCGGTGCCGGAGCCGATTCCAGCGTCGGAGCCGATTCCGGAGTCGGTGCCGATTCCGGCGTCACTGCCGATTCCGGCGTCTGAGCCGATTCCGGCGTCGGAGCCGATTCCAGCGTCGGAGCCGATTCCGGAGTCGGAGCCGATTCCGGCGTCACTGCCGATTCGGGAGCCGGAGCCGATTCCGGCGTCGGAGCCGATTCCGGCGTCACAGCCGATTCCAGCGTCGGAGCCGATTCCAGCGTCACTGCCGATTCGGGAGCCGGAGCCGATTCCGGCGTCGGAGCCGATTCCGGCGTCACAGCCGATTCCAGCATCGGAGCCGATTCCGGAGTCGGAGCCGATTCCAGCGTCACTGCCGATTCCGGAGTCGGAGCCGATTCCGGCGTCACTGCCGATTCGGGAGCCGGAGCCGATTCCGGCGTCGGAGCCGATTCCGGCGTCACAGCCGATTCCAGCATCGGAGCCGATTCCGGAGTCACTGCCGATTCCGGCGTCGGAGCCGATTCCGGCGTCGGAGCCGATTCCGGCGTCGGAGCCGATTCCGGCGTCGGAGCCGATTCCGGCGGCGGAGCCGATTCCAGCGTCGGAGCCGATTCCAGCGTCACTGCCGATTCCGGCGTCGGAGCCGATTCCGGCGTCGGAGCCGATTCCGGCGTCGGAGCTGATTCCGGCGTCACTGCCGATTCCGGCGTCGGAGCCGATTCTGGCGTCGGAGCCGATTCCGGCGTCGGAGCCGATTCCGGCGTCACTGCCGATTCCGGCGTCGGAGCCGATTCCAGCGTCACAGCCGATTCCGGAGTCGGAGTCGATTCCAGCGTCACAGCCGATTCCGGAGTCGGAGCCGATTCCGGCGTCGGAGCCGATTCCGGTGTCGGAGCCGATTCCGGCGTCACTGCCGATTCCCGCGTCTGAGCCGATTCCGGCGTCGGAGCCGATTCCCGCGTCTGAGCCGATTCCGGCGTCGGAGCCGATTCCGGCGTCGGATCCGATTCCGGCGTCGGAGCCGATTCCGGCGTCGGAGCCGATTCCAGCGTCACTGCCGATTCCGGCGTCACTGCCGATTCCGGCGTCACTGCCGATTCCAGCGTCGGAGCCGATTCCGGCGTCGGAGTCGATTCCGGCGTCACAGCCGATTCCAGCGGCGGAGCTGATTCCGGCGTCGGAGCCGATTCCGGCGTCGGAGCCGATTCCGGCGTCGGAGCCGATTCCGGCGTCGGAGCCGATTCCAGCGTCGGAGCCGATTCCGGCGTCACTGCCGATTCCAGCGTCACTGCCGATTCCGGCGTCGGAGCCGATTCCGGCGTCGGAGCCGATTCCGGCGTCACTGCCGATTCCGGCGTCGGAGCCGATTCCGGTGTCGGAGCCGATTCCAGCGTCGGAGCCGATTCCGGAGTCGGAGCCGTATGCGGCGTCGGAGCCGATTCCGGCGTCGGAGCCGATTCCAGCGTCGGAGCCAATTCCGGCGTCGGAGCCGATTCCGGCGTCGGAGCCGATTCCAGCGTCGGAGCCGATTCCGGAGTCACAGCCGATTCCGGCGTCGGAGCCGATTCCAGCGTCGGAGCCGATTCCGGCGTCACAGCCGATTCCGGCGGCACTGCCGATTCCGGCGTCGGAGCCGATTCCAGCGTCGGAGCCGATTCCGGCGTCGGAGCCGATTCCGGCGTCACAGCCGATTCCGGCGGCACTGCCGATTCCGGCGTCGGAGCCGATTCCAGCGTCGGAGCCGATTCCGGCGTCGGAGCCGATTCCGGCGTCACTGCCGATTCCGGCGTCGGAGCCGATTCCGGCGTCGGAGCCGATTCCAGCGTCGGAGCCGATTCCGGCGTCGGAGCCGATTCCAGCGTCGGAGCCGATTCCAGCGTCACTGCCGATTCCGGCGTCGGAGCCGATTCCAGCGTCGGAGCCGATTCCGGCGTCGGAGCCGATTCCGGCGTCACTGCCGATTCCGGCGTCACTGCCGATTCCGGCGTCGGATCCGATTCCAGCGTCACTGCCGATTCCAGCGCCGGAGCCGATTCCGGCGTCACTGCCGATTCCGGCGTCGGAGCCGATTCCAGCGTCACTGCCGATTCCAGCGTCGGTGCCGATTCCAGCGTCAGTGCCGATTCCGGCGTCACTGCCGATTCCGGCGTCAGAGCCG